>NW_027277045.1:0-32353 GCF_030028105.1 Mobula birostris
ACTTTTTTGTTTTGAATAACTGAGTGATGCAACAGGTGTCAAACATCTCAGGGTCATGTGGGGAGTTATGCTATGTTGTTTCCATAAGGTTTGCAGTCAGTACCTTTGAGTAATTTGAAATGTATACTTCATTCATCGCTACTCAAGATTATGCTCTCAGAAAACAACTTTTTTGTATTGAATACCTGAGTGATATAACAGCAGTCAAACAGCTCAGGATCATGTGGGGAGTAATATTAAGATGTTTCCATAAGGTTTACATTCAGTACTTTAGAGTAAAATTGAAGCTATACTTTTAGTGCCAAAGCACTGCATTCACAGAGAAATCAACTTTTTTGTCTTAAACACCTGAGTGATATAAATGGTGTGAAACATCTCAGGATCATGTTGGGAGTTATATTAAGATGTTTCCAATCGGTTTGCAGTCAGTACCTTTGAGTTAAATTGAAATGTATACTTTATTCAATGCGATTGCACTCTGTGCACCGAGAAATCAACTATTTTATCTTGAATACCTGAGTGATATAATAGGAGTCAAACATCTCAGGATCATGTGGGGAGTTATGCTATGATGTTTCCATAAGGTTTGCAGTCAGTACCTTTGAGTAAAATTGAAATGTATACTTCATTCAATGCTGAAGCTCTGGATGCTCTGAGAAATCAACTTTTTTGTCTTGAATACCTAAATGATGTAACAGGTGTCAAACATCTCAGGATCATGTGGGGAGTTATACTAAGAGGTTTCCATAAGGTTTGCAGTCAATACCTTTGAGTAAAATTGAAATGTATACTTCATTCATTGCTAAACAAGATTATGCTCTGAGAAAACAACTTTTTTGTTTTGAATAACTGAGTGATGCAACAGGTGTCAAACATCTCAGGGTCATGTGGGAAGTTATGCTATGTTGTTTCCATAAGGTTTGCAGTCAGTACCTTTGAGTAATATTGAAATGTATACTTCATTCATCGCTACTCAAGATTATGCTCTCAGAAAACAACTTTTTTGTATTGAATACCTGAGTGATATAACAGCAGTCAAACAGCTCAGGATCATGTGGGGAGTAATATTAAGATGTTTCCATAAGGTTTGCATTCAGTACTTTAGAGTAAAATTGAAACTATACTTTTAGTGCCAAAGCACTGCATTCACAGAGAAATCAACTTTTTTGTCTTGAACACCTGAGTGATATAAATGGTGTGAAACATCTCAGGATCATGTTGGGAGTAATCCTATGATGTTTCCATAAGGTTTGCAGTCAGTACCTTTGAGCAAAATTGAAATGTATACTTCATTCAATGCTGAAGCTCTGGATGCTCTGAGAAATCAACTTTTTTGTTTTGAATACCTAAATGATGTAACAAGAGTCAAACATCTCAGGATCATGTGGGGAGTTATACTACGATGTTTCCATAAGGTTTGCAGTCAGTACCTTTGAGTTAAATTGAAATGTATACTTCATTCATTGCTAAACAGGATTATGCTCTGAGAAAACAACTTTTTTGTTTTGAATAACTGAGTGATGCAACAGGTGTCAAACATCTCAGGATCATGTGGGGAGTTATGCTATGATGTTTCCATAAGGTTTGCAGTCAGTACCTTTGAGTTAAATTGAAATGTATACTTCATTCAAAACTTAAGCTCTGTATGCTGCGAGAAATCAACTTTTTTGTCTTGAATACCTAAATGATGTAACAGGTGTCAAATATCTCAGGATCATGTGGGGAGTTATACTAAGAGGTTTCCATAAGGTTTGCAGTCAATACCTTTGAGTAAAATTGAAATGTATACTTCATTCATTGCTAAACAAGATTATGCTCTGAGAACAGAACTTTTTTGTTTTGAATAACTGAGTGTTGCAACAGGTGTCAAACATCTCAGGATAATGTGGGGAGTTATGCTATGTTGTTTCCATAAGGTTTGCAGTCAGTACCTTTGAGTAAAATTGAAATCTATACTTCACTTATTGCTAAACAACAGTTTGCTCTGAGAAATCAACTTTATTGTTTTAAATAACTGAGTGATAGAACAGGTGTCAAACAGCTCAGGATCATGTGGGGAGTTATGCTATGATGTTTCCATAAGGTTTGCAGTCAGTACCTTTGAGTAAAATTGAAATGTATACTTCATTCATTTTGAAACAACATTATGCTCTCAGAAAACAACGTTTTTGTCTTGAATACCTGAGTAATATAACAGCAGTCAAACAGCTCAGGATCATGTGGGGAGTAATATTAAGATGTTTCCATAAGGTTTGCTTTCAGTACTTTAGAGTAAAATTGAAACTATACTTTTAGTGCCAAAGCACTGCATTCACAGAGAAATCAACTTTTTTGTCTTGAACACCTGAGTGATATAAATGGTGTGAAACATCTCAGGATCATGTTGGGAGTAATCCTATGATGTTTCCATAAGGTTTGCAGTCAGTACCTTTGAGCAAAATTGAAATGTATACTTCATTCAATGCTGAAGCTCTGGATGCTCTGAGAAATCAACTTTTTTGTTTTGAATACCTAAATGATGTAACAAGTGTCAAACATCTCAGGATCATGTGGGGAGTTATACTACGATGTTTCCATAAGGTTTGCAGTCAGTACCTTTGAGTTAAATTGAAATGTATACTTCATTCATTGCTAAACAGGATTATGCTCTGAGAAAACAACTTTTTTGTTTTGAATAACTGAGTGATGCAACAGGTGTCAAACATCTCAGGATCATGTGGGGAGTTATGCTATGATGTTTCCATAAGGTTTGCAGTCAGTACCTTTGAGTTAAATTGAAATGTATACTTCATTCAAAACTTAAGCTCTGTATGCTGCGAGAAATCAACTTTTTTGTCTTGAATACCTAAATGATGTAACAGGTGTCAAATATCTCAGGATCATGTGGGGAGTTATACTAAGAGGTTTCCATAAGGTTTGCAGTCAATACCTTTGAGTAAATTGAAATGTATACTTCATTCATTGCTAAACAAGATTATGCTCTGAGAAAACAACTTTTTTGTTTTGAATAACTGAGTGATGCAACAGGTGTCAAACATCTCAGGATCATGTGGGGAGTTATGCTATGTTGTTTCCATAAGGTTTGCAGTCAGTACCTTTGAGTAAAATTGAAATGTATACTTCATTCATTGCTATACAACATTATGCTCTCAGAAAACAACTTTTTTGTCTTGAATACCTGAGTGATATAACAGCAGTCAAACAGCTCAGGATCATGTGGGGAGTAATATTAAGATGTTTCCATAAGGTTTGCATTCAGTACTTTAGAGTAAAATTGAAGCTATACTTTTAGTGCCAAAGCACTGCATTCACAGAGAAATCAACTTTTTTGTCTTAAACACCTGAGTGATATAAATGGTGTGAAACATCTCAGGATCATGTTGGGAGTTATATTATGATGTTTCCAATCGGTTTGCAGTCAGTACCTTTGAGTTAAATTGAAATGTATACTTTATTCAATGCGATTGCACTCTGTGCACCGAGAAATCAACTTTTTTATCTTGAATACCTGAGTGATATAATAGGAGTCAAACATCTCAGGATCATGTGGGGAGTTATGCTATGATGTTTCCATAAGGTTTGCAGTCAGTACCTTTGAGTAAAATTGAAATGTATACTTCATTCAATGCTGAAGCACTGGATGCTCTGAGAAATCAACTTTTTTGTCTTGAATACCTAAATGATGTAACAGGTGTCAAACAGCTCAGGATCATGTGGGGAGTTATACTAAGAGGTTTCCATAAGGTATGCAGTCAATACCTTTGAGTAAAAGTGAAATGTATACTTCATTCATTGCTAAACAAGATTATGCTCTGAGAAAACAACTTTTTTGTTTTGAATAACTGAGTGATGCAACAGGTGTCAAACATCTCAGGATCATGTGGGGAGTTATGCTATGTTGTTTCCATAAGGTTTGCAGTCAGTACCTTTGAGTAATATTGAAATGTATACTTCATTCATCGCTACTCAACATTATGCTCTCAGAAAACAACTTTTTTGTATTGAATACCTGAGTGATATAACAGCAGTCAAACAGCTCAGGATCATGTGGGGAGTAATATTACGATGTTTCCATAAGGTTTACATTCAGTACTTTAGAGTAAAATTGAAGCTATACTTTTAGTGCCAAAGCACTGCATTCACAGAGAAATCAACTTTTTTGTCTTAAACACCTGAGTGATATAAATGGTGTGAAACATCTCAGGATCATGTTGGGAGTTATATTAAGATGTTTCCAATCGGTTTGCAGTCAGTACCTTTGAGTTAAATTGAAATGTATACTTTATTGAATGCGATTGCACTCTGTGCACCGAGAAATCAACTTTTTTATCTTGAATACCTGAGTGATATAATAGGAGTCAAACATCTCAGGATCATGTGGGGAGTTATGCTATGATGTTTCCATAAGGTTTGCAGTCAGTACCTTTGAGTAAAATTGAAATGTATACTTCATTCAATGCTGAAGCTCTGGATGCTCTGAGAAATCAACTTTTTTGTCTTGAATACGTAAATGATGTAACAGGTGTCAAACATCTCAGCATCATGTGGGGAGTTATACTAAGAGGTTTCCATAAGGTTTGCAGTCAATACCTTTGAGTAAAATTGAAATGTATACTTCATTCATTGCTAAACAAGATTATGCTCTGAGAAAACAACTTTTTTGTTTTGAATAACTGAGTGATGCAACAGGTGTCAAACATCTCAGGGTCATGTGGGGAGTTATGCTATGTTGTTTCCATAAGGTTTGCAGTCAGTACCTTTGAGTAATTTGAAATGTATACTTCATTCATCGCTACTCAAGATTATGCTCTCAGAAAACAACTTTTTTGTATTGAATACCTGAGTGATATAACAGCAGTCAAACAGCTCAGGATCATGTGGGGAGTAATATTAAGATGTTTCCATAAGGTTTACATTCAGTACTTTAGAGTAAAATTGAAGCTATACTTTTAGTGCCAAAGCACTGCATTCACAGAGAAATCAACTTTTTTGTCTTAAACACCTGAGTGATATAAATGGTGTGAAACATCTCAGGATCATGTTGGGAGTTATATTAAGATGTTTCCAATCGGTTTGCAGTCAGTACCTTTGAGTTAAATTGAAATGTATACTTTATTCAATGCGATTGCACTCTGTGCACCGAGAAATCAACTATTTTATCTTGAATACCTGAGTGATATAATAGGAGTCAAACATCTCAGGATCATGTGGGGAGTTATGCTATGATGTTTCCATAAGGTTTGCAGTCAGTACCTTTGAGTAAAATTGAAATGTATACTTCATTCAATGCTGAAGCTCTGGATGCTCTGAGAAATCAACTTTTTTGTCTTGAATACCTAAATGATGTAACAGGTGTCAAACATCTCAGGATCATGTGGGGAGTTATACTAAGAGGTTTCCATAAGGTTTGCAGTCAATACCTTTGAGTAAAATTGAAATGTATACTTCATTCATTGCTAAACAAGATTATGCTCTGAGAAAACAACTTTTTTGTTTTGAATAACTGAGTGATGCAACAGGTGTCAAACATCTCAGGGTCATGTGGGAAGTTATGCTATGTTGTTTCCATAAGGTTTGCAGTCAGTACCTTTGAGTAATATTGAAATGTATACTTCATTCATCGCTACTCAAGATTATGCTCTCAGAAAACAACTTTTTTGTATTGAATACCTGAGTGATATAACAGCAGTCAAACAGCTCAGGATCATGTGGGGAGTAATATTAAGATGTTTCCATAAGGTTTGCATTCAGTACTTTAGAGTAAAATTGAAACTATACTTTTAGTGCCAAAGCACTGCATTCACAGAGAAATCAACTTTTTTGTCTTGAACACCTGAGTGATATAAATGGTCTGAAACATCTCAGGATCATGTTGGGAGTAATCCTATGATGTTTCCATAAGGTTTGCAGTCAGTACCTTTGAGCAAAATTGAAATGTATACTTCATTCAATGCTGAAGCTCTGGATGCTCTGAGAAATCAACTTTTTTGTTTTGAATACCTAAATGATGTAACAGGTGTCAAATATCTCAGGATCATGTGGGGAGTTATACTAAGAGGTTTCCATAAGGTTTGCAGTCAATACCTTTGAGTAAAATTGAAATGTATACTTCATTCATTGCTAAACAAGATTATGCTCTGAGAACAGAACTTTTTTGTTTTGAATAACTGAGTGTTGCAACAGGTGTCAAACATCTCAGGATAATGTGGGGAGTTATGCTATGTTGTTTCCATAAGGTTTGCAGTCAGTACCTTTGAGTAAAATTGAAATCTATACTTCACTTATTGCTAAACAACAGTTTGCTCTGAGAAATCAACTTTATTGTTTTAAATAACTGAGTGATAGAACAGGTGTCAAACAGCTCAGGATCATGTGGGGAGTTATGCTATGATGTTTCCATAAGGTTTGCAGTCAGTACCTTTGAGTAAAATTGAAATGTATACTTCATTCATTTTGAAACAACATTATGCTCTCAGAAAACAACGTTTTTGTCTTGAATACCTGAGTAATATAACAGCAGTCAAACAGCTCAGGATCATGTGGGGAGTAATATTAAGATGTTTCCATAAGGTTTGCATTCAGTACTTTAGAGTAAAATTGAAACTATACTTTTAGTGCCAAAGCACTGCATTCACAGAGAAATCAACTTTTTTGTCTTGAACACCTGAGTGATATAAATGGTGTGAAACATCTCAGGATCATGTTGGGAGTAATCCTATGATGTTTCCATAAGGTTTGCAGTCAGTACCTTTGAGCAAAATTGAAATGTATACTTCATTCAATGCTGAAGCTCTGGATGCTCTGAGAAATCAACTTTTTTGTTTTGAATACCTAAATGATGTAACAAGTGTCAAACATCTCAGGATCATGTGGGGAGTTATACTACGATGTTTCCATAAGGTTTGCAGTCAGTACCTTTGAGTTAAATTGAAATGTATACTTCATTCATTGCTAAACAGGATTATGCTCTGAGAAAACAACTTTTTTGTTTTGAATAACTGAGTGATGCAACAGGTGTCAAACATCTCAGGATCATGTGGGGAGTTATGCTATGATGTTTCCATAAGGTTTGCAGTCAGTACCTTTGAGTTAAATTGAAATGTATACTTCATTCAAAACTTAAGCTCTGTATGCTGCGAGAAATCAACTTTTTTGTCTTGAATACCTAAATGATGTAACAGGTGTCAAATATCTCAGGATCATGTGGGGAGTTATACTAAGAGGTTTCCATAAGGTTTGCAGTCAATACCTTTGAGTAAAATTGAAATGTATACTTCATTCATTGCTAAACAAGATTATGCTCTGAGAAAACAACTTTTTTGTTTTGAATAACTGAGTGATGCAACAGGTGTCAAACATCTCAGGATCATGTGGGGAGTTATGCTATGTTGTTTCCATAAGGTTTGCAGTCAGTACCTTTGAGTAAAATTGAAATGTATACTTCATTCATTGCTATACAACATTATGCTCTCAGAAAACAACTTTTTTGTCTTGAATACCTGAGTGATATAACAGCAGTCAAACAGCTCAGGATCATGTGGGGAGTAATATTAAGATGTTTCCATAAGGTTTGCATTCAGTACTTTAGAGTAAAATTGAAGCTATACTTTTAGTGCCAAAGCACTGCATTCACAGAGAAATCAACTTTTTTGTCTTAAACACCTGAGTGATATAAATGGTGTGAAACATCTCAGGATCATGTTGGGAGTTATATTATGATGTTTCCAATCGGTTTGCAGTCAGTACCTTTGAGTTAAATTGAAATGTATACTTTATTGAATGCGATTGCACTCTGTGCACCGAGAAATCAACTTTTTTATCTTGAATACCTGAGTGATATAATAGGAGTCAAACATCTCAGGATCATGTGGGGAGTTATGCTATGATGTTTCCATAAGGTTTGCAGTCAGTACCTTTGAGTAAAATTGAAATGTATACTTCATTCAATGCTGAAGCACTGGATGCTCTGAGAAATCAACGAGAAATCAACTTTTTGTCTTGAATACCTAAATGATGTAACAGGTGTCAAACAGCTCAGGATCATGTGGGGAGTTATACTAAGAGGTTTCCATAAGGTTTGCAGTCAATACCTTTGAGTAAAAGTGAAATGTATACTTCATTCATCGCTACTCAAGATTATGCTCTCAGAAAACAACTTTTTTGTATTGAATACCTGAGTGATATAACAGCAGTCAAACAGCTCAGGATCATGTGGGGAGTAATATTAAGATGTTTCCATAAGGTTTACATTCAGTACTTTAGAGTAAAATTGAAGCTATACTTTTAGTGCCAAAGCACTGCATTCACAGAGAAATCAACTTTTTTGTCTTAAACACCTGAGTGATATAAATGGTGTGAAACATCTCAGGATCATGTTGGGAGTTATATTAAGATGTTTCCAATCGGTTTGCAGTCAGTACCTTTGAGTTAAATGAAATGTATACTTTATTCAATGCGATTGCACTCTGTGCACCGAGAAATGAACTATTTTATCTTGAATACCTGAGTGATATAATAGGAGTCAAACATCTCAGGATCATGTGGGGAGTTATGCTATGATGTTTCCATAAGGTTTGCAGTCAGTACCTTTGAGTAAAATTGAAATGTATACTTCATTCAATGCTGAAGCTCTGGATGCTCTGAGAAATCAACTTTTTTGTCTTGAATACCTAAATGATGTAACAGGTGTCAAACATCTCAGGATCATGTGGGAGTTATACTAAGAGGTTTCCATAAGGTTTGCAGTCAATACCTTTGAGTAAATTGAAATGTATACTTCATTCATTGCTAAACAAGATTATGCTCTGAGAAAACAACTTTTTTGTTTTGAATAACTGAGTGATGCAACAGGTGTCAAACATCTCAGGGTCATGTGGGGAGTTATGCTATGTTGTTTCCATAAGGTTGCAGTCAGTACCTTTGAGTAATATTGAAATGTATACTTCATTCATCGCTACTCAAGATTATGCTCTCAGAAAACAACTTTTTTGTATTGAATACCTGATTGATATAACAGCAGTCAAACAGCTCAGGATCATGTGGGGAGTAATATTAAGATGTTTCCATAAGGTTTGCATTCAGTACTTTAGAGTAAAATTGAAACTATACTTTTAGTGCCAAAGCACTGCATTCACAGAGAAATCAACTTTTTTGTCTTGAACACCTGAGTGATATAAATGGTGTGAAACATCTCAGGATCATGTTGGGAGTAATCCTATGATGTTTCCATAAGGTTTGCAGTCAGTACCTTTGAGCAAAATTGAAATGTATACTTCATTCAATGCTGAAGCTCTGGATGCTCTGAGAAATCAACTTTTTTGTTTTGAATACCTAAATGATGTAACAAGAGTCAAACATCTCAGGATCATGTGGGGAGTTATACTACGATGTTTCCATAAGGTTTGCAGTCAGTACCTTTGAGTTAAATTGAAATGTATACTTCATTCATTGCTAAACAGGATTATGCTCTGAGAAAACAACTTTTTTGTTTTGAATAACTGAGTGATGCAACAGGTGTCAAACATCTCAGGATCATGTGGGGAGTTATGCTATGATGTTTCCATAAGGTTTGCAGTCAGTACCTTTGAGTTAAATTGAAATGTATACTTCATTCAAAACTTAAGCTCTGTATGCTGCGAGAAATCAACTTTTTTGTCTTGAATACCTAAATGATGTAACAGGTGTCAAATATCTCAGGATCATGTGGGGAGTTATACTAAGAGGTTTCCATAAGGTTTGCAGTCAATACCTTTGAGTAAAATTGAAATGTATACTTCATTCATTGCTAAACAAGATTATGCTCTGAGAACAGAACTTTTTGTTTTGAATAACTGAGTGTTGCAACAGGTGTCAAACATCTCAGGATAATGTGGGGAGTTATGCTATGTTGTTTCCATAAGGTTTGCAGTCAGTACCTTTGAGTAAAATTGAAATCTATACTTCACTTATTGCTAAACAACAGTTTGCTCTGAGAAATCAACTTTATTGTTTTAATAACTGAGTGATAGAACAGGTGTCAAACAGCTCAGGATCATGTGGGGAGTTATGCTATGATGTTTCCATAAGGTTTGCAGTCAGTACCTTTGAGTAAAATTGAAATGTATACTTCATTCATTTTGAAACAACATTATGCTCTCAGAAAACAACGTTTTTGTCTTGAATACCTGAGTAATATAACAGCAGTCAAACAGCTCAGGATCATGTGAGGAGTAATATTAAGATGTTTCCATAAGGTTTGCATTCAGTACTTTAGAGTAAAATTGAAACTATACTTTTAGTGCCAAAGCACTGCATTCACAGAGAAATCAACTTTTTTGTCTTGAACACCTGAGTGATATAAATGGTGTGAAACATCTCAGGATCATGTTGGGAGTAATCCTATGATGTTTCCATAAGGTTTGCAGTCAGTACCTTTGAGCAAAATTGAAATGTATACTTCATTCAATGCTGAACGCTCTGGATGCTCTGAGAATCAACTTTTTTGTTTTGAATACCTAAATGATGTAACAAGTGTCAAACATCTCAGGATCATGTGGGGAGTTATACTACGATGTTTCCATAAGGTTTGCAGTCAGTACCTTTGAGTTAAATTGAAATGTATACTTCATTCATTGCTAAACAGGATTATGCTCTGAGAAAACAACTTTTTGTTTTGAATAACTGAGTGATGCAACAGGTGTCAAACATCTCAGGATCATGTGGGGAGTTATGCTATGATGTTTCCATAAGGTTTGCAGTCAGTACCTTTGAGTTAAATTGAAATGTATACTTCATTCAAACTTAAGCTCTGTATGCTGCGAGAAATCAACTTTTTGTCTTGAATACCTAAATGATGTAACAGGTGTCAAATATCTCAGGATCATGTGGGGAGTTATACTAAGAGGTTTCCATAAGGTTTGCAGTCAATACCTTTGAGTAAAATTGAAATGTATACTTCATTCATTGCTAAACAAGATTATGCTCTGAGAAAACAACTTTTTTGTTTTGAATAACTGAGTGATGCAACAGGTGTCAAACATCTCAGGATCATGTGGGGAGTTATGCTATGTTGTTTCCATAAGGTTTGCAGTCAGTACCTTTGAGTAAAATTGAAATGTATACTTCATTCATTGCTATACAACATTATGCTCTCAGAAAACAACTTTTTTGTCTTGAATACCTGAGTGATATAACAGCAGTCAAACAGCTCAGGATCATGTGGGAGTAATATTAAGATGTTTCCATAAGGTTTGCATTCAGTACTTTAGAGTAAAATTGAAGCTATACTTTTAGTGCCAAAGCACTGCATTCACAGAGAAATCAACTTTTTTGTCTTAAACACCTGAGTGATATAAATGGTGTGAAACATCTCAGGATCATGTTGGGAGTTATATTATGATGTTTCCAATCGGTTTGCAGTCAGTACCTTTGAGTTAAATTGAAATGTATACTTTATTGAATGCGATTGCACTCTGTGCACCGAGAAATCAACTTTTTTATCTTGAATACCTGAGTGATATAATAGGAGTCAAACATCTCAGGATCATGTGGGGAGTTATGCTATGATGTTTCCATAAGGTTTGCAGTCAGTACCTTTGAGTAAAATTGAAATGTATACTTCATTCAATGCTGAAGCACTGGATGCTCTGAGAAATCAACTTTTTTGTCTTGAATACCTAAATGATGTAACAGGTGTCAAACAGCTCAGGATCATGTGGGGAGTTATACTAAGAGGTTTCCATAAGGTTTGCAGTCAATACCTTTGAGTAAAAGTGAAATGTATACTTCATTCATCGCTACTCAAGATTATGCTCTCAGAAAACAACTTTTTTGTATTGAATACCTGAGTGATATAACAGCAGTCAAACAGCTCAGGATCATGTGGGGAGTAATATTAAGATGTTTCCATAAGGTTTACATTCAGTACTTTAGAGTAAAATTGAAGCTATACTTTTAGTGCCAAAGCACTGCATTCACAGAGAAATCAACTTTTTTGTCTTAAACACCTGAGTGATATAAATGGTGTGAAACATCTCAGGATCATGTTGGGAGTTATATTAAGATGTTTCCAATCGGTTTGCAGTCAGTACCTTTGAGTTAAATTGAAATGTATACTTTATTCAATGCGATTGCACTCTGTGCACCGAGAAATCAACTATTTTATCTTGAATACCTGAGTGATATAATAGGAGTCAAACATCTCAGGATCATGTGGGGAGTTATGCTATGATGTTTCCATAAGGTTTGCAGTCAGTACCTTTGAGTAAAATTGAAATGTATACTTCATTCAATGCTGAAGCTCTGGATGCTCTGAGAAATCAACTTTTTTGTCTTGAATACCTAAATGATGTAACAGGTGTCAAACATCTCAGGATCATGTGGGGAGTTATACTAAGAGGTTTCCATAAGGTTTGCAGTCAATACCTTTGAGTAAAATTGAAATGTATACTTCATTCATTGCTAAACAAGATTATGCTCTGAGAAAACAACTTTTTTGTTTTGAATAACTGAGTGATGCAACAGGTGTCAAACATCTCAGGGTCATGTGGGAGTTATGCTATGTTGTTTCCATAAGGTTTGCAGTCAGTACCTTTGAGTAATATTGAAATGTATACTTCATTCATCGCTACTCAAGATTATGCTCTCAGAAAACAACTTTTTTGTATTGAATACCTGATTGATATAACAGCAGTCAAACAGCTCAGGATCATGTGGGGAGTAATATTAAGATGTTTCCATAAGGTTTGCATTCAGTACTTTAGAGTAAAATTGAAACTATACTTTTAGTGCCAAAGCACTGCATTCACAGAGAAATCAACTTTTTTGTCTTGAACACCTGAGTGATATAAATGGTGTGAAACATCTCAGGATCATGTTGGGAGTAATCCTATGATGTTTCCATAAGGTTTGCAGTCAGTACCTTTGAGCAAAATTGAAATGTATACTTCATTCAATGCTGAAGCTCTGGATGCTCTGAGAAATCAACTTTTTTGTTTTGAATACCTAAATGATGTAACAAGAGTCAAACATCTCAGGATCATGTGGGGAGTTATACTACGATGTTTCCATAAGGTTTGCAGTCAGTACCTTTGAGTTAAATTGAAATGTATACTTCATTCATTGCTAAACAGGATTATGCTCTGAGAAAACAACTTTTTTGTTTTGAATAACTGAGTGATGCAACAGGTGTCAAACATCTCAGGATCATGTGGGGAGTTATGCTATGATGTTTCCATAAGGTTTGCAGTCAGTACCTTTGAGTTAAATTGAAATGTATACTTCATTCAAAACTTAAGCTCTGTATGCTGCGAGAAATCAACTTTTTTGTCTTGAATACCTAAATGATGTAACAGGTGTCAAATATCTCAGGATCATGTGGGGAGTTATACTAAGAGGTTTCCATAAGGTTTGCAGTCAATACCTTTGAGTAAAATTGAAATGTATACTTCATTCATTGCTAAACAAGATTATGCTCTGAGAACAGAACTTTTTTGTTTTGAATAACTGAGTGTTGCAACAGGTGTCAAACATCTCAGGATAATGTGGGGAGTTATGCTATGTTGTTTCCATAAGGTTTGCAGTCAGTACCTTTGAGTAAAATTGAAATCTATACTTCACTTATTGCTAAACAACAGTTTGCTCTGAGAAATCAACTTTATTGTTTTAAATAACTGAGTGATAGAACAGGTGTCAAACAGCTCAGGATCATGTGGGGAGTTATGCTATGATGTTTCCATAAGGTTTGCAGTCAGTACCTTTGAGTAAAATTGAAATGTATACTTCATTCATTTTGAAACAACATTATGCTCTCAGAAAACAACGTTTTTGTCTTGAATACCTGAGTAATATAACAGCAGTCAAACAGCTCAGGATCATGTGGGGAGTAATATTAAGATGTTTCCATAAGGTTTGCATTCAGTACTTTAGAGTAAAATTGAAACTATACTTTTAGTGCCAAAGCACTGCATTCACAGAGAAATCAACTTTTTTGTCTTGAACACCTGAGTGATATAAATGGTGTGAAACATCTCAGGATCATGTTGGGAGTAATCCTATGATGTTTCCATAAGGTTTGCAGTCAGTACCTTTGAGCAAAATTGAAATGTATACTTCATTCAATGCTGAAGCTCTGGATGCTCTGAGAAATCAACTTTTTTGTTTTGAATACCTAAATGATGTAACAAGTGTCAAACATCTCAGGATCATGTGGGGAGTTATACTACGATGTTTCCATAAGGTTTGCAGTCAGTACCTTTGAGTTAAATTGAAATGTATACTTCATTCATTGCTAAACAGGATTATGCTCTGAGAAAACAACTTTTTTGTTTTGAATAACTGAGTGATGCAACAGGTGTCAAACATCTCAGGATCATGTGGGGAGTTATGCTATGATGTTTCCATAAGGTTTGCAGTCAGTACCTTTGAGTTAAATTGAAATGTATACTTCATTCAAAACTTAAGCTCTGTATGCTGCGAGAAATCAACTTTTTTGTCTTGAATACCTAAATGATGTAACAGGTGTCAAATATCTCAGGATCATGTGGGGAGTTATACTAAGAGGTTTCCATAAGGTTTGCAGTCAATACCTTTGAGTAAAATTGAAATGTATACTTCATTCATTGCTAAACAAGATTATGCTCTGAGAAAACAACTTTTCTGTTTTGAATAACTGAGTGATGCAACAGGTGTCAAACATCTCAGGATCATGTGGGGAGTTATGCTATGTTGTTTCCATAAGGTTTGCAGTCAGTACCTTTGAGTAAAATTGAAATGTATACTTCATTCATTGCTATACAACATTATGCTCTCAGAAAACAACTTTTTTGTCTTGAATACCTGAGTGATATAACAGCAGTCAAACAGCTCAGGATCATGTGGGGAGTAATATTAAGATGTTTCCATAAGGTTTGCATTCAGTACTTTAGAGTAAAATTGAAGCTATACTTTTAGTGCCAAAGCACTGCATTCACAGAGAAATCAACTTTTTTGTCTTAAACACCTGAGTGATATAAATGGTGTGAAACATCTCAGGATCATGTTGGGAGTTATATTATGATGTTTCCAATCGGTTTGCAGTCAGTACCTTTGAGTTAAATTGAAATGTATACTTTATTGAATGCGATTGCACTCTGTGCACCGAGAAATCAACTTTTTTATCTTGAATACCTGAGTGATATAATAGGAGTCAAACATCTCAGGATCATGTGGGGAGTTATGCTATGATGTTTCCATAAGGTTTGCAGTCAGTACCTTTGAGTAAAATTGAAATGTATACTTCATTCAATGCTGAAGCACTGGATGCTCTGAGAAATCAACTTTTTTGTCTTGAATACCTAAATGATGTAACAGGTGTCAAACAGCTCAGGATCATGTGGGGAGTTATACTAAGAGGTTTCCATAAGGTTTGCAGTCAATACCTTTGAGTAAAAGTGAAATGTATACTTCATTCATCGCTACTCAAGATTATGCTCTCAGAAAACAACTTTTTTGTATTGAATACCTGAGTGATATAACAGCAGTCAAACAGCTCAGGATCATGTGGGGAGTAATATTAAGATGTTTCCATAAGGTTTACATTCAGTACTTTAGAGTAAAATTGAAGCTATACTTTTAGTGCCAAAGCACTGCATTCACAGAGAAATCAACTTTTTTGTCTTAAACACCTGAGTGATATAAATGGTGTGAAACATCTCAGGATCATGTTGGGAGTTATATTAAGATGTTTCCAATCGGTTTGCAGTCAGTACCTTTGAGTTAAATTGAAATGTATACTTTATTCAATGCGATTGCACTCTGTGCACCGAGAAATCAACTATTTTATCTTGAATACCTGAGTGATATAATAGGAGTCAAACATCTCAGGATCATGTGGGGAGTTATGCTATGATGTTTCCATAAGGTTTGCAGTCAGTACCTTTGAGTAAAATTGAAATGTATACTTCATTCAATGCTGAAGCTCTGGATGCTCTGAGAAATCAACTTTTTTGTCTTGAATACCTAAATGATGTAACAGGTGTCAAACATCTCAGGATCATGTGGGGAGTTATACTAAGAGGTTTCCATAAGGTTTGCAGTCAATACCTTTGAGTAAAATTGAAATGTATACTTCATTCATTGCTAAACAAGATTATGCTCTGAGAAAACAACTTTTTTGTTTTGAATAACTGAGTGATGCAACAGGTGTCAAACATCTCAGGGTCATGTGGGGAGTTATGCTATGTTGTTTCCATAAGGTTTGCAGTCAGTACCTTTGAGTAATATTGAAATGTATACTTCATTCATCGCTACTCAAGATTATGCTCTCAGAAAACAACTTTTTTGTATTGAATACCTGATTGATATAACAGCAGTCAAACAGCTCAGGATCATGTGGGGAGTAATATTAAGATGTTTCCATAAGGTTTGCATTCAGTACTTTAGAGTAAAATTGAAACTATACTTTTAGTGCCAAAGCACTGCATTCACAGAGAAATCAACTTTTTTGTCTTGAACACCTGAGTGATATAAATGGTGTGAAACATCTCAGGATCATGTTGGGAGTAATCCTATGATGTTTCCATAAGGTTTGCAGTCAGTACCTTTGAGCAAAATTGAAATGTATACTTCATTCAATGCTGAAGCTCTGGATGCTCTGAGAAATCAACTTTTTTGTTTTGAATACCTAAATGATGTAACAAGAGTCAAACATCTCAGGATCATGTGGGGAGTTATACTACGATGTTTCCATAAGGTTTGCAGTCAGTACCTTTGAGTTAAATTGAAATGTATACTTCATTCATTGCTAAACAGGATTATGCTCTGAGAAAACAACTTTTTTGTTTTGAATAACTGAGTGATGCAACAGGTGTCAAACATCTCAGGATCATGTGGGGAGTTATGCTATGATGTTTCCATAAGGTTTGCAGTCAGTACCTTTGAGTTAAATTGAAATGTATACTTCATTCAAAACTTAAGCTCTGTATGCTGCGAGAAATCAACTTTTTTGTCTTGAATACCTAAATGATGTAACAGGTGTCAAATATCTCAGGATCATGTGGGGAGTTATACTAAGAGGTTTCCATAAGGTTTGCAGTCAATACCTTTGAGTAAAATTGAAATGTATACTTCATTCATTGCTAAACAAGATTATGCTCTGAGAACAGAACTTTTTTGTTTTGAATAACTGAGTGTTGCAACAGGTGTCAAACATCTCAGGATAATGTGGGGAGTTATGCTATGTTGTTTCCATAAGGTTTGCAGTCAGTACCTTTGAGTAAAATTGAAATCTATACTTCACTTATTGCTAAACAACAGTTTGCTCTGAGAAATCAACTTTATTGTTTTAAATAACTGAGTGATAGAACAGGTGTCAAACAGCTCAGGATCATGTGGGGAGTTATGCTATGATGTTTCCATAAGGTTTGCAGTCAGTACCTTTGAGTAAAATTGAAATGTATACTTCATTCATTGCTAAACAACATTATGCTCTCAGAAAACAACTTTTTTGTCTTGAATACCTGAGTAATATAACAGCAGTCAAACAGCTCAGGATCATGTGGGGAGTAATATTAAGATGTTTCCATAAGGTTTGCATTCAGTACTTTAGAGTAAAATTGAAACTATACTTTTAGTGCCAAAGCACTGCATTCACAGAGAAATCAACTTTTTTGTCTTGAACACCTGAGTGATATAAATGGTGTGAAACATCTCAGGATCATGTTGGGAGTAATCCTATGATGTTTCCATAAGGTTTGCAGTCAGTACCTTTGAGCAAAATTGAAATGTATACTTCATTCAATGCTGAAGCTCTGGATGCTCTGAGAAATCAACTTTTTTGTTTTGAATACCTAAATGATGTAACAAGTGTCAAACATCTCAGGATCATGTGGGGAGTTATACTACGATGTTTCCATAAGGTTTGCAGTCAGTACCTTTGAGTTAAATTGAAATGTATACTTCATTCATTGCTAAACAGGATTATGCTCTGAGAAAACAACTTTTTTGTTTTGAATAACTGAGTGATGCAACAGGTGTCAAACATCTCAGGATCATGTGGGGAGTTATGCTATGATGTTTCCATAAGGTTTGCAGTCAGTACCTTTGAGTTAAATTGAAATGTATACTTCATTCAAAACTTAAGCTCTGTATGCTGCGAGAAATCAACTTTTTTGTCTTGAATACCTAAATGATGTAACAGGTGTCAAATATCTCAGGATCATGTGGGGAGTTATACTAAGAGGTTTCCATAAGGTTTGCAGTCAATACCTTTGAGTAAAATTGAAATGTATACTTCATTCATTGCTAAACAAGATTATGCTCTGAGAAAACAACTTTTTTGTTTTGAATAACTGAGTGATGCAACAGGTGTCAAACATCTCAGGATCATGTGGGGAGTTATGCTATGTTGTTTCCATAAGGTTTGCAGTCAGTACCTTTGAGTAAAATTGAAATGTATACTTCATTCATTGCTATACAACATTATGCTCTCAGAAAACAACTTTTTTGTCTTGAATACCTGAGTGATATAACAGCAGTCAAACAGCTCAGGATCATGTGGGGAGTAATATTAAGATGTTTCCATAAGGTTTGCATTCAGTACTTTAGAGTAAAATTGAAGCTATACTTTTAGTGCCAAAGCACTGCATTCACAGAGAAATCAACTTTTTTGTCTTAAACACCTGAGTGATATAAATGGTGTGAAACATCTCAGGATCATGTTGGGAGTTATATTATGATGTTTCCAATCGGTTTGCAGTCAGTACCTTTGAGTTAAATTGAAATGTATACTTTATTCAATGCGATTGCACTCTGTGCACCGAGAAATCAACTTTTTTATCTTGAATACCTGAGTGATATAATAGGAGTCAAACATCTCAGGATCATGTGGGGAGTTATGCTATGATGTTTCCATAAGGTTTGCAGTCAGTACCTTTGAGTAAAATTGAAATGTATACTTCATTCAATGCTGAAGCACTGGATGCTCTGAGAAATCAACTTTTTTGTCTTGAATACCTAAATGATGTAACAGGTGTCAAACAGCTCAGGATCATGTGGGGAGTTATACTAAGAGGTTTCCATAAGGTATGCAGTCAATACCTTTGAGTAAAAGTGAAATGTATACTTCATTCATTGCTAAACAAGATTATGCTCTGAGAAAACAACTTTTTTGTTTTGAATAACTGAGTGATGCAACAGGTGTCAAACATCTCAGGATCATGTGGGGAGTTATGCTATGTTGTTTCCATAAGGTTTGCAGTCAGTACCTTTGAGTAATATTGAAATGTATACTTCATTCATCGCTACTCAACATTATGCTCTCAGAAAACAACTTTTTTGTATTGAATACCTGAGTGATATAACAGCAGTCAAACAGCTCAGGATCATGTGGGGAGTAATATTAAGATGTTTCCATAAGGTTTACATTCAGTACTTTAGAGTAAAATTGAAGCTATACTTTTAGTGCCAAAGCACTGCATTCACAGAGAAATCAACTTTTTTGTCTTAAACACCTGAGTGATATAAATGGTGTGAAACATCTCAGGATCATGTTGGGAGTTATATTAAGATGTTTCCAATCGGTTTGCAGTCAGTACCTTTGAGTTAAATTGAAATGTATACTTTATTGAATGCGATTGCACTCTGTGCACCGAGAAATCAACTTTTTTATCTTGAATACCTGAGTGATATAATAGGAGTCAAACATCTCAGGATCATGTGGGGAGTTATGCTATGATGTTTCCATAAGGTTTGCAGTCAGTACCTTTGAGTAAAATTGAAATGTATACTTCATTCAATGCTGAAGCTCTGGATGCTCTGAGAAATCAACTTTTTTGTCTTGAATACGTAAATGATGTAACAGGTGTCAAACATCTCAGCATCATGTGGGGAGTTATACTAAGAGGTTTCCATAAGGTTTGCAGTCAATACCTTTGAGTAAAATTGAAATGTATTCTTCATTCATTGCTAAACAAGATTATGCTCTGAGAAAACAACTTTTTTGTTTTGAATAACTGAGTGATGCAACAGGTGTCAAACATCTCAGGGTCATGTGGGGAGTTATGCTATGTTGTTTCCATAAGGTTTGCAGTCAGTACCTTTGAGTAATTTGAAATGTATACTTCATTCATCGCTACTCAAGATTATGCTCTCAGAAAACAACTTTTTTGTATTGAATACCTGAGTGATATAACAGCAGTCAAACAGCTCAGGATCATGTGGGGAGTAATATTAAGATGTTTCCATAAGGTTTACATTCAGTACTTTAGAGTAAAATTGAAGCTATACTTTTAGTGCCAAAGCACTGCATTCACAGAGAAATCAACTTTTTTGTCTTAAACACCTGAGTGATATAAATGGTGTGAAACATCTCAGGATCATGTTGGGAGTTATATTAAGATGTTTCCAATCGGTTTGCAGTCAGTACCTTTGAGTTAAATTGAAATGTATACTTTATTCAATGCGATTGCACTCTGTGCACCGAGAAATCAACTATTTTATCTTGAATACCTGAGTGATATAATAGGAGTCAAACATCTCAGGATCATGTGGGGAGTTATGCTATGATGTTTCCATAAGGTTTGCAGTCAGTACCTTTGAGTAAAATTGAAATGTATACTTCATTCAATGCTGAAGCTCTGGATGCTCTGAGAAATCAACTTTTTTGTCTTGAATACCTAAATGATGTAACAGGTGTCAAACATCTCAGGATCATGTGGGGAGTTATACTAAGAGGTTTCCATAAGGTTTGCAGTCAATACCTTTGAGTAAAATTGAAATGTATACTTCATTCATTGCTAAACAAGATTATGCTCTGAGAAAACAACTTTTTTGTTTTGAATAACTGAGTGATGCAACAGGTGTCAAACATCTCAGGGTCATGTGGGGAGTTATGCTATGTTGTTTCCATAAGGTTTGCAGTCAGTACCTTTGAGTAATATTGAAATGTATACTTCATTCATCGCTACTCAAGATTATGCTCTCAGAAAACAACTTTTTTGTATTGAATACCTGAGTGATATAACAGCAGTCAAACAGCTCAGGATCATGTGGGGAGTAATATTAAGATGTTTCCATAAGGTTTGCATTCAGTACTTTAGAGTAAAATTGAAACTATACTTTTAGTGCCAAAGCACTGCATTCACAGAGAAATCAACTTTTTTGTCTTGAACACCTGAGTGATATAAATGGTGTGAAACATCTCAGGATCATGTTGGGAGTAATCCTATGATGTTTCCATAAGGTTTGCAGTCAGTACCTTTGAGCAAAATTGAAATGTATACTTCATTCAATGCTGAAGCTCTGGATGCTCTGAGAAATCAACTTTTTTGTTTTGAATACCTAAATGATGTAACAAGAGTCAAACATCTCAGGATCATGTGGGGAGTTATACTACGATGTTTCCATAAGGTTTGCAGTCAGTACCTTTGAGTTAAATTGAAATGTATACTTCATTCATTGCTAAACAGGATTATGCTCTGAGAAAACAACTTTTTTGTTTTGAATAACTGAGTGATGCAACAGGTGTCAAACATCTCAGGATCATGTGGGGAGTTATGCTATGATGTTTCCATAAGGTTTGCAGTCAGTACCTTTGAGTTAAATTGAAATGTATACTTCATTCAAAACTTAAGCTCTGTATGCTGCGAGAAATCAACTTTTTTGTCTTGAATACCTAAATGATGTAACAGGTGTCAAATATCTCAGGATCATGTGCGGAGTTATACTAAGAGGTTTCCATAAGGTTTGCAGTCAATACCTTTGAGTAAAATTGAAATGTATACTTCATTCATTGCTAAACATGATTATGCTCTGAGAAAACAACTTTTTTGTTTTGAATAACTGAGTGATGCAACAGGTGTCAAACATCTCAGGATCATGTGGGGAGTTATGCTATGTTGTTTCCATAAGGTTTGCAGTCAGTACCTTTGAGTAAAATTGAAATGTATACTTCATTCATTGCTATACAACATTATGCTCTCAGAAAACAACTTTTTTGTCTTGAATACCTGAGTGATATAACAGCAGTCAAACAGCTCAGGATCATGTGGAGAGTAATATTAAGATGTTTCCATAAGGTTTGCATTCAGTACTTTAGAGTAAAATTGAAGCTATACTTTTAGTGCCAAAGCACTGCATTCACAGAGAAATCAACTTTTTTGTCTTAAACACCTGAGTGATATAAATGGTGTGAAACATCTCAGGATCATGTTGGGAGTTATATTATGATGTTTCCAATCGGTTTGCAGTCAGTACCTTTGAGTTAAATTGAAATGTATACTTTATTGAATGCGATTGCACTCTGTGCACCGAGAAATCAACTTTTTTATCTTGAATACCTGAGTGATATAATAGGAGTCAAACATCTCAGGATCATGTGGGGAGTTATGCTATGATGTTTCCATAAGGTTTGCAGTCAGTACCTTTGAGTAAAATTGAAATGTATACTTCATTCAATGCTGAAGCTCTGGATGCTCTGAGAAATCAACTTTTTTGTCTTGAATACCTAAATGATGTAACAGGTGTCAAACATCTCAGGATCATGTGGGGAGTTATACTAAGAGGTTTCCATAAGGTTTGCAGTCAATACCTTTGAGTAAAATTGAAATGTATACTTCATTCATTGCTAAACAAGATTATGCTCTGAGAAAACAACTTTTTTGTTTTGAATAACTGAGTGATGCAACAGGTGTCAAACATCTCAGGGTCATGTGGGGAGTTATGCTATGTTGTTTCCATAAGGTTTGCAGTCAGTACCTTTGAGTAATTTGAAATGTATACTTCATTCATCGCTACTCAAGATTATGCTCTCAGAAAACAACTTTTTTGTATTGAATACCTGAGTGATATAACAGCAGTCAAACAGCTCAGGATCATGTGGGGAGTAATATTAAGATGTTTCCATAAGGTTTACATTCAGTACTTTAGAGTAAAATTGAAGCTATACTTTTAGTGCCAAAGCACTGCATTCACAGAGAAATCAACTTTTTTGTCTTAAACACCTGAGTGATATAAATGGTGTGAAACATCTCAGGATCATGTTGGGAGTTATATTAAGATGTTTCCAATCGGTTTGCAGTCAGTACCTTTGAGTTAAATTGAAATGTATACTTTATTCAATGCGATTGCACTCTGCACCGAGAAATCAACTATTTTATCTTGAATACCTGAGTGATATAATAGGAGTCAAACATCTCAGGATCATGTGGGGAGTTATGCTATGATGTTTCCATAAGGTTTGCAGTCAGTACCTTTGAGTAAAATTGAAATGTATACTTCATTCAATGCTGAAGCTCTGGATGCTCTGAGAAATCAACTTTTTTGTCTTGAATACCTAAATGATGTAACAGGTGTCAAACATCTCAGGATCATGTGGGGAGTTATACTAAGAGGTTTCCATAAGGTTTGCAGTCAATACCTTTGAGTAAAATTGAAATGTATACTTCATTCATTGCTAAACAAGATTATGCTCTGAGAAAACAACTTTTTTGTTTTGAATAACTGAGTGATGCAACAGGTGTCAAACATCTCAGGGTCATGTGGGGAGTTATGCTATGTTGTTTCCATAAGGTTTGCAGTCAGTACCTTTGAGTAATGTTGAAATGTATACTTCATTCATCGCTACTCAAGATTATGCTCTCAGAAAACAACTTTTTTGTATTGAATACCTGAGTGATATAACAGCAGTCAAACAGCTCAGGATCATGTGGGGAGTAATATTAAGATGTTTCCATAAGGTTTGCATTCAGTACATTAGAGTAAAATTGAAACTATACTTTTAGTGCCAAAGCACTGCATTCACAGAGAAATCAACTTTTTTGTCTTGAACACCTGAGTGATATAAATGGTGTGAAACATCTCAGGATCATGTTGGGAGTAATCCTATGATGTTTCCATAAGGTTTGCAGTCAGTACCTTTGAGCAAAATTGAAATGTATACTTCATTCAATGCTGAAGCTCTGGATGCTCTGAGAAATCAACTTTTTTGTTTTGAATACCTAAATGATGTAACAAGAGTCAAACATCTCAGGATCATGTGGGGAGTTATACTACGATGTTTCCATAAGGTTTGCAGTCAGTACCTTTGAGTTAAATTGAAATGTATACTTCATTCATTGCTAAACAGGATTATGCTCTGAGAAAACAACTTTTTTGTTTTGAATAACTGAGTGATGCAACAGGTGTCAAACATCTCAGGATCATGTGGGGAGTTATGCTATGATGTTTCCATAAGGTTTGCAGTCAGTACCTTTGAGTTAAATTGAAATGTATACTTCATTCAAAACTTAAGCTCTGTATGCTGCGAGAAATCAACTTTTTTGTCTTGAATACCTAAATGATGTAACAGGTGTCAAATATCTCAGGATCATGTGGGGAGTTATACTAAGAGGTTTCCATAAGGTTTGCAGTCAATACCTTTGAGTAAAATTGAAATGTATACTTCATTCATTGCTAAACAAGATTATGCTCTGAGAACAGAACTTTTTTGTTTTGAATAACTGAGTGTTGCAACAGGTGTCAAACATCTCAGGATAATGTGGGGAGTTATGCTATGTTGTTTCCATAAGGTTTGCAGTCAGTACCTTTGAGTAAAATTGAAATCTATACTTCACTTATTGCTAAACAACAGTTTGCTCTGAGAAATCAACTTTATTGTTTTAAATAACTGAGTGATAGAACAGGTGTCAAACAGCTCAGGATCATGTGGGGAGTTATGCTATGATGTTTCCATAAGGTTTGCAGTCAGTACCTTTGAGTAAAATTGAAATGTATACTTCATTCATTGCTATACAACATTATGCTCTCAGAAAACAACTTTTTTGTCTTGAATACCTGAGTGATATAACAGCAGTCAAACAGCTCAGGATCATGTGGGGAGTAATATTAAGATGTTTCCATAAGGTTTGCATTCAGTACTTTAGAGTAAAATTGAAGCTATACTTTTAGTGCCAAAGCACTGCATTCACAGAGAAATCAACTTTTTTGTCTTAAACACCTGAGTGATATAAATGGTGTGAAACATCTCAGGATCATGTTGGGAGTTATATTATGATGTTTCCAATCGGTTTGCAGTCAGTACCTTTGAGTTAAATTGAAATGTATACTTTATTGAATGCAATTGCACTCTGTGCACCGAGAAATCAACTTTTTTATCTTGAATACCTGAGTGATATAATAGGAGTCAAACATCTCAGGATCATGTGGGGAGTTATGCTATGATGTTTCCATAAGGTTTGCAGTCAGTACGTTTGAGTAAAATTGAAATGTATACTTCATTCAATGCTGAAGCTCTGGATGCTCTGAGAAATCAACTTTTTTGTCTTGAATACCTAAATGATGTAACAGGTGTCAAACATCTCAGGATCATGTGGGGAGTTATACTAAGAGGTTTCCATAAGGTTTGCAGTCAATACCTTTGAGTAAAATTGAAATGTATACTTCATTCATTGCTAAACAAGATTATGCTCTGAGAAAACAACTTTTTTGTTTTGAATAACTGAGTGATGCAACAGGTGTCAAACATCTCAGGGTCATGTGGGGAGTTATGCTATGTTGTTTCCATAAGGTTTGCAGTCAGTACCTTTGAGTAATTTGAAATGTATACTTCATTCATCGCTACTCAAGATTATGCTCTCAGAAAACAACTTTTTTGTATTGAATACCTGAGTGATATAACAGCAGTCAAACAGCTCAGGATCATGTGGGGAGTAATATTAAGATGTTTCCATAAGGTTTACATTCAGTACTTTAGAGTAAATTTGAAGCTATACTTTTAGTGCCAAAGCACTGCATTCACAGAGAAATCAACTTTTTTGTCTTAAACACCTGAGTGATATAAATGGTGTGAAACATCTCAGGATCATGTTGGGAGTTATATTAAGATGTTTCCAATCGGTTTGCAGTCAGTACCTTTGAGTTAAATTGAAATGTATACTTTATTCAATGCGATTGCACTCTGTGCACCGAGAAATCAACTATTTTATCTTGAATACCTGAGTGATATAATAGGAGTCAAACATCTCAGGATCATGTGGGGAGTTATGCTATGATGTTTCCATAAGGTTTGCAGTCAGTACCTTTGAGTAAAATTGAAATGTATACTTCATTCAATGCTGAAGCTCTGGATGCTCTGAGAAATCAACTTTTTTGTCTTGAATACCTAAATGATGTAACAGGTGTCAAACATCTCAGGATCATGTGGGGAGTTATACTAAGAGGTTTCCATAAGGTTTGCAGTCAATACCTTTGAGTAAAATTGAAATGTATACTTCATTCATTGCTAAACAAGATTATGCTCTGAGAAAACAACTTTTTTGTTTTGAATAACTGAGTGATGCAACAGGTGTCAAACATCTCAGGGTCATGTGGGGAGTTATGCTATGTTGTTTCCATAAGGTTTGCAGTCAGTACCTTTGAGTAATATTGAAATTTATACTTCATTCATCGCTACTCAAGATTATGCTCTCAGAAAACAACTTTTTTGTATTGAATACCTGAGTGATATAACAGCAGTCAAACAGCTCAGGATCATGTGGGGAGTAATATTAAGATGTTTCCATAAGGTTTGCATTCAGTACTTTAGAGTAAAATTGAAACTATACTTTTAGTGCCAAAGCACTGCATTCACAGAGAAATCAACTTTTTTGTCTTGAACACCTGAGTGATATAAATGGTGTGAAACATCTCAGGATCATGTTGGGAGTAATCCTATGATGTTTCCATAAGGTTTGCAGTCAGTACCTTTGAGCAAAATTGAAATGTATACTTCATTCAATGCTGAAGCTCTGGATGCTCTGAGAAATCAACTTTTTTGTTTTGAATACCTAAATGATGTAACAAGAGTCAAACATCTCAGGATCATGTGGGGAGTTATACTACGATGTTTCCATAAGGTTTGCAGTCAGTACCTTTGAGTTAAATTGAAATGTATACTTCATTCATTGCTAAACAGGATTATGCTCTGAGAAAACAACTTTTTTGTTTTGAATAACTGAGTGATGCAACAGGTGTCAAACATCTCAGGATCATGTGGGGAGTTATGCTATGATGTTTCCATAAGGTTTGCAGTCAGTACCTTTGAGTTAAATTGAAATGTATACTTCATTCAAAACTTAAGCTCTGTATGCTGCGAGAAATCAACTTTTTTGTCTTGAATACCTAAATGATGTAACAGGTGTCAAATATCTCAGGATCATGTGGGGAGTTATACTAAGAGGTTTCCATAAGGTTTGCAGTCAATACCTTTGAGTAAAATTGAAATGTATACTTCATTCATTGCTAAACAAGATTATGCTCTGAGAAAACAACTTTTTTGTTTTGAATAACTGAGTGATGCAACAGGTGTCAAACATCTCAGGATCATGTGGGGAGTTATGCTATGTTGTTTCCATAAGGTTTGCAGTCAGTACCTTTGAGTAAAATTGAAATGTATACTTCATTCATTGCTATACAACATTATGCTCTCAGAAAACAACTTTTTTGTCTTGAATACCTGAGTGATATAACAGCAGTCAAACAGCTCAGGATCATGTGGGGAGTAATATTAAGATGTTTCCATAAGGTTTGCATTCAGTACTTTAGAGTAAAATTGAAGCTATACTTTTAGTGCCAAAGCACTGCATTCACAGAGAAATCAACTTTTTTGTCTTAAACACCTGAGTGATATAAATGGTGTGAAACATCTCAGGATCATGTTGGGAGTTATATTATGATGTTTCCAATCGGTTTGCAGTCAGTACCTTTGAGTTAAATTGAAATGTATACTTTATTCAATGCGATTGCACTCTGTGCACCGAGAAATCAACTTTTTTATCTTGAATACCTGAGTGATATAATAGGAGTCAAACATCTCAGGATCATGTGGGGAGTTATGCTATGATGTTTCCATAAGGTTTGCAGTCAGTACCTTTGAGTAAAATTGAAATGTATACTTCATTCAATGCTGAAGCACTGGATGCTCTGAGAAATCAACTTTTTTGTCTTGAATACCTAAATGATGTAACAGGTGTCAAACAGCTCAGGATCATGTGGGGAGTTATACTAAGAGGTTTCCATAAGGTTTGCAGTCAATACCTTTGAGTAAAAGTGAAATGTATACTTCATTCATTGCTAAACAAGATTATGCTCTGAGAAAACAACTTTTTTGTTTTGAATAACTGAGTGATGCAACAGGTGTCAAACGCCTCAGGATCATGTGGGGAGTTATGCTATGTTGTTTCCATAAGGTTTGCAGTCAGTACCTTTGAGTAATATTGAAATGTATACTTCATTCATCGCTACTCAACATTATGCTCTCAGAAAACAACTTTTTTGTATTGAATACCTGAGTGATATAACAGCAGTCAAACAGCTCAGGATCATGTGGGGAGTAATATTAAGATGTTTCCATAAGGTTTACATTCAGTACTTTAGAGTAAAATTGAAGCTATACTTTTAGTGCCAAAGCACTGCATTCACAGAGAAATCAACTTTTTTGTCTTAAACACCTGAGTGATATAAATGGTGTGAAACATCTCAGGATCATGTTGGGAGTTATATTAAGATGTTTCCAATCGGTTTGCAGTCAGTACCTTTGAGTTAAATTGAAATGTATACTTTATTGAATGCGATTGCACTCTGTGCACCGAGAAATCAACTTTTTTATCTTGAATACCTGAGTGATATAATAGGAGTCAAACATCTCAGGATCATGTGGGGAGTTATGCTATGATGTTTCCATAAGGTTTGCAGTCAGTACCTTTGAGTAAAATTGAAATGTATACTTCATTCAATGCTGAAGCTCTGGATGCTCTGAGAAATCAACTTTTTTGTCTTGAATACCTAAATGATGTAACAGGTGTCAAACATCTCAGGATCATGTGGGGAGTTATACTAAGAGGTTTCCATAAGGTTTGCAGTCAATACCTTTGAGTAAAATTGAAATGTATACTTCATTCATTGCTAAACAAGATTATGCTCTGAGAAAACAACTTTTTTGTTTTGAATAACTGAGTGATGCAACAGGTGTCAAACATCTCAGGGTCATGTGGGGAGTTATGCTATGTTGTTTCCATAAGGTTTGCAGTCAGTACCTTTGAGTAATATTGAAATGTATACTTCATTCATCGCTACTCAAGATTATGCTCTCAGAAAACAACTTTTTTGTATTGAATACCTGAGTGATATAACAGCAGTCAAACAGCTCAGGATCATGTGGGGAGTAATATTAAGATGTTTCCATAAGGTTTGCATTCAGTACTTTAGAGTAAAATTGAAACTATACTTTTAGTGCCAAAGCACTGCATTCACAGAGAAATCAACTTTTTTGTCTTGAACACCTGAGTGATATAAATGGTGTGAAACATCTCAGGATCATGTTGGGAGTTATATTAAGATGTTTCCAATCGGTTTGCAGTCAGTACCTTTGAGTTAAATTGAAATGTATACTTTATTCAATGCGATTGCACTCTGTGCACCGAGAAATCAACTATTTTATCTTGAATACCTGAGTGATATAATAGGAGTCAAACATCTCAGGATCATGTGGGGAGTTATGCTATGATGTTTCCATAAGGTTTGCAGTCAGTACCTTTGAGTAAAATTGAAATGTATACTTCATTCAATGCTGAAGCTCTGGATGCTCTGAGAAATCAACTTTTTTGTCTTGAATACCTAAATGATGTAACAGGTGTCAAACATCTCAGGATCATGTGGGGAGTTATACTAAGAGGTTTCCATAAGGTTTGCAGTCAATACCTTTGAGTAAAATTGAAATGTATACTTCATTCATTGCTAAACAAGATTATGCTCTGAGAAAACAACTTTTTTGTTTTGAATAACTGAGTGATGCAACAGGTGTCAAACATCTCAGGGTCATGTGGGGAGTTATGCTATGTTGTTTCCATAAGGTTTGCAGTCAGTACCTTTGAGTAATATTGAAATGTATACTTCATTCATCGCTACTCAAGATTATGCTCTCAGAAAACAACTTTTTTGTATTGAATACCTGAGTGATATAACAGCAGTCAAACAGCTCAGGATCATGTGGGGAGTAATATTAAGATGTTTCCATAAGGTTTGCATTCAGTACTTTAGAGTAAAATTGAAACTATACTTTTAGTGCCAAAGCACTGCATTCACAGAGAAATCAACTTTTTTGTCTTGAACACCTGAGTGATATAAATGGTGTGAAACATCTCAGGATCATGTTGGGAGTAATCCTATGATGTTTCCATAAGGTTTGCAGTCAGTACCTTTGAGCAAAATTGAAATGTATACTTCATTCAATGCTGAAGCTCTGGATGCTCTGAGAAATCAACTTTTTTGTTTTGAATACCTAAATGATGTAACAAGAGTCAAACATCTCAGGATCATGTGGGGAGTTATACTACGATGTTTGCATAAGGTTTGCAGTCAGTATCTTTGAGTTAAATTGAAATGTATACTTCATTCATTGCTAAACAGGATTATGCTCTGAGAAAACAACTTTTTTGTTTTGAATAACTGAGTGATGCAACAGGTGTCAAACATCTCAGGATCATGTGGGGAGTTATGCTATGATGTTTCCATAAGGTTTGCAGTCAGTACCTTTGAGTTAAATTGAAATGTATACTTCATTCAAAACTTAAGCTCTGTATGCTGCGAGAAATCAACTTTTTTGTCTTGAATACCTAAATGATGTAACAGGTGTCAAATATCTCAGGATCATGTGGGGAGTTATACTAAGAGGTTTCCATAAGGTTTGCAGTCAATACCTTTGAGTAAAATTGAAATGTATACTTCATTCATTGCTAAACAAGATTATGCTCTGAGAAAACAACTTTTTTGTTTTGAATAACTGAGTGATGCAACAGGTGTCAAACATCTCAGGATCATGTGGGGAGTTATGCTATGTTGTTTCCATAAGGTTTGCAGTCAGTACCTTTGAGTAAAATTGAAATGTATACTTCATTCATTGCTATACAACATTATGCTCTCAGAAAACAACTTTTTTGTCTTGAATACCTGAGTGATATAACAGCAGTCAAACAGCTCAGGATCATGTGGGGAGTAATATTAAGATGTTTCCATAAGGTTTGCATTCAGTACTTTAGAGTAAAATTGAAGCTATACTTTTAGTGCCAAAGCACTGCATTCACAGAGAAATCAACTTTTTTGTCTTAAACACCTGAGTGATATAAATGGTGTGAAACATCTCAGGATCATGTTGGGAGTTATATTATGATGTTTCCAATCGGTTTGCAGTCAGTACCTTTGAGTTAAATTGAAATGTATACTTTATTCAATGCGATTGCACTTTGTGCACCGAGAAATCAACTTTTTTATCTTGAATACCTGAGTGATATAATAGGAGTCAAACATCTCAGGATCATGTGGGGAGTTATGCTATGATGTTTCCATAAGGTTTGCAGTCAGTACCTTTGAGTAAAATTGAAATGTATACTTCATTCAATGCTGAAGCACTGGATGCTCTGAGAAATCAACTTTTTTGTCTTGAATACCTAAATGATGTAACAGGTGTCAAACAGCTCAGGATCATGTGGGGAGTTATACTAAGAGGTTTCCATAAGGTTTGCAGTCAATACCTTTGAGTAAAAGTGAAATGTATACTTCATTCATTGCTAAACAAGATTATGCTCTGAGAAAACAACTTTTTTGTTTTGAATAACTGAGTGATGCAACAGGTGTCAAACATCTCAGGATCATGTGGGGAGTTATGCTATGTTGTTTCCATAAGGTTTGCAGTCAGTACCTTTGAGTAATATTGAAATGTATACTTCATTCATCGCTACTCAACATTATGCTCTCAGAAAACAACTTTTTTGTATTGAATACCTGAGTGATATAACAGCAGTCAAACAGCTCAGGATCATGTGGGGAGTAATATTAAGATGTTTCCATAAGGTTTACATTCAGTACTTTAGAGTAAAATTGAAGCTATACTTTTAGTGCCAAAGCACTGCATTCACAGAGAAATCAACTTTTTTGTCTTAAACACCTGAGTGATATAAATGGTGTGAAACATCTCAGGATCATGTTGGGAGTTATATTAAGATGTTTCCAATCGGTTTGCAGTCAGTACCTTTGAGTTAAATTGAAATGTATACTTTATTGAATGCGATTGCACTCTGTGCACCGAGAAATCAACTTTTTTATCTTGAATACCTGAGTGATATAATAGGAGTCAAACATCTCAGGATCATGTGGGGAGTTATGCTATGATGTTTCCATAAGGTTTGCAGTCAGTACCTTTGAGTAAAATTGAAATGTATACTTCATTCAATGCTGAAGCTCTGGATGCTCTGAGAAATCAACTTTTTTGTCTTGAATACCTAAATGATGTAACAGGTGTCAAACATCTCAGGATCATGTGGGGAGTTATACTAAGAGGTTTCCATAAGGTTTGCAGTCAATACCTTTG
>NW_027277046.1:0-32343 GCF_030028105.1 Mobula birostris
GAAACTCATGCCCTGAAACTCATGCCCTAAATCACATACCCTGAAACTCCAGCCCTGAAACTCATGCACTGAATCTCATGCCCTCAAGTTCCTGGACTGAAACTCATGTCCTGAATCTCATGACCTGAAACTCATGCCCTGAACCTCATGCCCTGAAACTCAAGCCCTGAATCTCATTCCCTGAAACTCATGCCCTAAATCACATACCCTGAAACTCCTGCCCTAAAACTCATGCACTGAAACTCATGCCCTAAAACTCCTGCCCTGAAACTCCTGCCCTGAAACTCATGCCCTGAAACTCATGCCCTGTATCTCCTGTCCTAAAACTCATGCCCTGAATCTCATGCCCTGAAACTCCTGCACTGAAACTCATGCCATGAATCTCATATCCTGAAACTTACACCCTGAATCACATGCCCTGAAACTCCTGCCCTGAAACTCATGCCCTGAAACTCATGCCCTGAATCTCCTGTCCTGAAACTCATGCCCTGAATCTCATGCCCTGAATCTCATGCCCTGAAACTCCTGCACTGAAACACCTGCCCTGAATCTCCTGCCCTGAAAATCATGCCCTGAATCTCATGCTCTGAAACTCATGCACTGAATCTCATGCCCTCAAGTTCCTGGACTGAAACTCATGCCCTGAATCTCATGACCTGAAACTCATGCCCTGAACCTCATGCCCTGAAACTCATGCACTGAAACTCATGCCCTGAATCACATGCCCTAAAACTCCTGCCCTGAATCATCTGCCAAAAAAACACATGCCCTGAATTACATGCCCTGAAATACCTGCCCTGAATCTCATGCCCTGAAACTCATGCCCTGAATCTCATGCCCTGAAACTCCTGCCCTCAAACTCATGCACTGAAACTCATGCCCTGAATCTCATGCCTTGAAACTCCTGCCCTCAAACTCATGCACTGAAACTCATGCCCTGAAACTCATGCCTTGAAACTGCTGTCCTGAATCTCATGCCCTGAAACTCATGCCCTGAATCTCATGCCCTGAAACTCCTGCACTGAAACTCATGCCATGAATCTCATATCCTGAAACTCACGCCCTGAATTACATGCCCTGAAACTTCTGCCCTGAAACTCATGCCCTGAAACTCATGCCCTGAAACTCATGCCCTGAATCTCCTGTCCTGAAACTCATGTCCTGAATCTCATGCCCTCAAGTTCCTGCACTGAAACTCATGCCCTGAAACTCATGTCCTGAATCTCATTCCCTGAAACTCATGTCCTGAAACTTATGCCCTGAAACTCATGCCCTTAAACTCATGCCCTGAATCTCATGCCCTGAATCTCATGCCCTCAAGTTCCTGGACTGAAACTCATGCCCTGAATCTCATGACCTGAAACTCATGCCCTGAACCTCATGCCCTGAAACTCAAGCCCTGAATCTCATGCCCTGAAACTCATGCCCTAAATCACATACCCAGAAACTCCTGCCCTGAAACTCATGCACTGAAACTCATGCCCTGAATCACATGCCCTACAACTCCTGCCCTGAAACTCATGCCCTGAAACTCATGCACTGAATCTCCTGTACTAAATCTCATGCCCTGAATCTCATGCCCTGAATCTCATGCCCTGAAACTCTTGCAGTGAAACACCTGCCCTGAATCTCCTGCCCTGAAACTCATGCCCTGAATCTCATGCCCTGAATCTCATGCTCTGAAACTCGTGCACTGAATCTCATGACCTCAAGTTCCTGCACTGAAACTCATACCCTGAATCTCATGTCCTGAACCTCCTGCCCTGAATCACCTACCCTGAAACTCATGCTCTGAATCTCATGCCCTGAAACTCCTGCACTGAAACTCATGCCATGAATCTCATATCCTGAAACTCACGCCCTGAATCACATGCCCTGAAACTCCTGCTCTGAAACTACTGCCCTGAAACTCATGTCCTGAAACTCATGCCCTGAATCTCCTGTCCTGAAACTCATGCCCTGAATCTCATGCCCTGAATCTCATGCCCTGAAACTCCTGCACTGAAACACCTGCCCTGAATCTCCTGCCCTGAAAATCATGCCCTGAATCTCGTGCCCTGAATCTCATGCCCTCAAGTTCCTGCACAGAAACTCATGCCCTGAATCTCATGCCCTGAAACTCATGCCCTGAACCTCATGCCCTGAAACTCAAGCCCTGAATCTCATGCCCTGAAACTCATGCCCTAAATCACATACCCTGAAACTCCTGCCCTGAAACTCATGCACTGAAACTCATGCCCTGAATCACATGCCCTAAAACTCCTGCCCTGAATCATCTGCCCAGAATCTCATGCCCTGAATTACATGCCCTGAAATACCTGCCCTGATCTCATGCCCTGAAACTCATGCCCTGAATCTCATGCCCTGAAACTCCTGCCCTCAAACTCATGCACTGAAACTCATGCCCTGAATCTCATGCCCTGAAACTCCTGCACTGAAACTCATGCCATGAATCTCATATCCTGAAACTCACGCCCTGAATCACATGCTCTGAAACTCCTGCCCTGAAACTCATGCCCTGAAACTCATGCCCTGAATCTCATGCCCTGAATCTCATGCCCTGAAACTCCTGCACTGAAACACCTGCTCTGAATCTCCTGCCCTGAAAATCATGCACTGAATCTCATGCCCTGAATCTCATGCTCTGAAACTCATGCACTGAATCTCATGCCCTCAAGTTCCTGGACTGAAAATCATGCCCTGAATCTCATGACCTGAAACTCATGCCCTAAATCACATACCCTGAAACTCCTGCCCTGAAACTCATGCACTGAAACTCATGCACTAAAACTACTGCCCTGAAACTCCTGCCCTGAAACTCATGCCCTGAAACTCATGCCCTGAATCTCCTGTCCTAAAACTCATGCCCTGAAACTCCTGCACTGAAACTCATGCCATGAATCTCATATCCTGAAACTCACGCCCTGAATCACATGCCCTGAAACTCCTGCCCTGAAACTCATGCCCTGAAACTCATGCCCTGAATCTCATGCCCTGAATCTCATGCCCTCAAGTTCCTGGACTGAAACTCATGCCATGAATCTCATATCCTGAAACTCACGCCCTGAATCACATGCCCTGAAACTCCTGCCCTGAATCTTATGACCTGAAACTCATGCCCTGAACCTCAAGCCCTGAAACTCAAGCCCTGAATCTCATGCCCTGAAACTCATGCCCTAAATCACATACCCAGAAACACCTGCCCTGAAACTCATGCACTGAAACTCATGCCCTGAATCACATGCCCTACAACTCCTGCCCTGAAACTCATGCCCTGAAACTCATGCACTGAATCTCCTGTACTAAATCTCATGCCCTGAATCTCATGCCCTGAATTTCATGCCCTGAAACTCTTGCAGTGAAACACCTGCCCTGAATCTCCTGCCCTGAAACTCATGCCCTGAATCTCATGCCCTGAATCTCATGCTCTGAAACTCGTGCACTGAATCTCATGACCTCAAGTTCCTGCACTGAAACTCATGCCCTGAATCTCATGTCCTGAACCTCCTGCCCTGAATCACCTACCCTGAAACTCATGCTCTGAATCTCATGCCCTGAAACTCCTGCACTGAAACTCATGCCATGAATCTCATATCCTGAAACTCACGCCCTGAATCACATGCCCTGAAACTCCTGCTCTGAAACTCATGCCCTGAAACTCATGTCCTGAAACTCATGCCCTGAATCTCATGCCCTGAATCTCATGCCCTGAAACTCCTGCACTGAAACACCTGCCCTGAATCTCCTGCCCTGAAAATCATGCCCTGAATCTCATGCCCTGAATCTCATGCCCTGAAACTCATGCCCTAAATCACATACCCTGAAACTCCTGCCCTGAAACTCATGCACTGAAACTCATGCCCTGAATCACATGCCCTAAAACTCCTGCCCTGAATCATCTGCCCAGAATCTCATGCCCTGAATTACATGCCCTGAAATACCTGCCCTGATCTCATGCCCTGAAACTCAAGCCCTGAATCTCATGCCCTGAAACTCCTGCCCTCAAACTCATGCACTGAAACTCATGCCCTGAATCTCATGCCCTGAAACTCCTGAACTGAAACACATGCCATGAATCTCATATCCTGAAACTCACGCCCTGAATCACATGCTCTGAAACACCTGCCCTGAAACTCATGCCCTGAAACTCATGCCCTGAATCTCATGCCCTGAATCTCATGCCCTGAAACTCCTGCACTGAAACACCTGCTCTGAATCTCCTGCCCTGAAAATCATGCACTGAATCCCATGCCCTGAATCTCATGCTCTGAAACTCATGCACTGAATCTCATGCCCTCAAGTTCCTGGACTGAAACTCCTGCCCTGAATCTCATGACCTGAAACTCATGCCCTGAACCTCATGCCCTGAAACTCAAGCCCTGAATCTCATGCCCTGAAACTCATGCCCTAAATCACATACCCTGAAACTCCTGCCCTGAAACTCATGCCCTGAAACTCCTGCCCTGAAACTCATGCCCTGAAACTCAAGCCCTGAATCTCCTGTCCTGAAACTCATGCCCTGAATCTCATGCCCTGAATCTCATGCCCTGAAACTCCTGCACTGAAACACCTGCCCTGAATCCCCTGCCCTGAAAATCATGCTCTGAATCTCATGCTCTGAAACTCATGCACTGAATCTCATGCCCTCAAGTTCCTGGACTGAAACTCATGCCCTGAATCTCATGACCTGAAACTCATGCCCTGAACCTCATGCCCTGAAACTCAAGCCCTGAATCTCATTCCCTGAAACTCATGCCCTAAATCACATACCCTGAAACTCCTGCCCTAAAACTCATGCACTGAAACTCATGCCCTAAAACTCCTGCCCTGAAACTCATGCCCTGAAACTCATGCCCTGAATATCCTGTCCTAAAACTCATGCCCTGAATCTCATGCCCTGAATCTCACGCTCTGAAAGTCGTGCACTGAATCTCATGACCTCAAGTTCCTGCACTGAAACTCATGCCCTGAATCTCATGTCCTGAAACTCCTGCCCTGAATCACCTACCCTGAAACTCATGCCCTGAATCTCATGCCCTGAAACTCCTGCACTGAAACTCATGCCATGAATCTCATATCCTGAAACTCACGCCCTGAATCACATGCCCTGAAACTCCTGCCGTGAAACTCATGCCCTGAAACTCATGCCCTGAATCTCCTGTCCTGAAACTCATGCCCTGAATCTCATGCCCTGAAACACCTGCCCTGAATCTCCTGCCCTGAAAATCATGCCCCTAATCTCATGCCCTGAATCTCATGCTCTGAAACTCGTGCACTGAATCTCATGCCCTCAAGTTCCTGCACTGAAACGCATGCCCTGAATCTCATGCCCTGAAACTCATGCCCTGAAACTCATGCCCTGAATCATCTGCCAAAAAAAACACATGCCCTGAATTACATGCCCTGAAATACCTGTCCTGAATCTCATGCCCTGAAACTCATGCCCTGAATCTCATGCCTGAAACTCCTGCCCTCAAACTCATGCACTGAAACTCATGCCCTGAATCTCATGCCTTGAAACTCCTGCCCTCAAACTCATGCACTGAAACTCATGCCCTGAATCTCATGCCTTGAAACTGCTGTCCTGAATCTCATGCCCTGAAACTCATGCCCTGAATCTCATGCCCTGAAACTCCTGCACTGAAACTCATGCCATGAATCTCATATCCTGAAACTCACGCCCTGAATTACATGCCCTGAAACTTCTGCCCTGAAACTCATGCCCTGAAACTCATGCCCTGAAACTCATGCCCTGAATCTCCTGTCCTGAAACTCATGCCCTGAATCTCATGCCCTCAAGTTCCTGCACTGAAACTCATGCCCTGAAACTCATGTCCTGAATCTCATTCCCTGAAACTCATGTCCTGAAACTTATGCCCTGAAACTCATGCCCTTAAACTCATGCCCTGAATCTCATGCCCTGAATCTCATGCCCTCAAGTTCCTGGACTGAAACTCATGCCCTGAATCTCATGACCTGAAACTCATGCCCTGAACCTCATGCCCTGAAACTCAAGCCCTGAATCTCATGCCCTGAAACTCATGCCCTAAATCACATACCCAGAAACTCCTGCCCTGAAACTCATGCACTGAAACTCATGCCCTGAATCACATGCCCTACAACTCCTGCCCTGAAACTCATGCCCTGAAACTCATGCACTGAATCTCCTGTACTAAATCTCATGCCCTGAATCTCATGCCCTGAAACTCTTGCAGTGAAACACCTGCCCTGAATCTCCTGCCCTGAAACTCATGCCCTGAATCTCATGCCCTGAAACTCCTGCCCTCAAACTCATGCACTGAAACTCATGCCCTGAATCTCATGCCTTGAAACTCCTGCCCTCAAACTCATGCACTGAAACTCATGCCCTGAATCTCATGCCTTGAAACTGCTGTCCTGAATCTCATGCCCTGAAACTCATGCCCTGAATCTCATGCCCTGAAACTCTTGCACTGAAACTCATGCCATGAATCTCATATCCTGAAACTCACGCCCTGAATTACATGCCCTGAAACTTCTGTCCTGAATCTCATTCCCTGAAACTCATGTCCTGAAACTTATGCCCTGAAACTCATGCCCTCAAACTCATGCCCTGAATCTCATGCCCTGAATCTCATGCCCTCAAGTTCCTGGACTGAAACTCATGCCCTGAATCTCATGACCTGAAACTCATGCCCTGAACCTCATGCCCTGAAACTCAAGCCCTGAATCTCATGCCCTGAAACTCATGCCCTAAATCACATACCCAGAAACTCCTGCCCTGAAACTCATGCACTGAAACTCATGCCCTGAATCACATGCCCTACAACTCCTGCCCTGAAACTCATGCCCTGAAACTCATGCACTGAATCTCCTGTACTAAATCTCATGCCCTGAATCTCATGCCCTGAATCTCATGCCCTGAAACTCATGCGCTGAATCTCATGCCCTGAATCTCATGCTCTGAAACTCGTGCACTGAATCTCATGACCTCAAGTTCCTGCACTGAAACTCATGCCCTGAATCTCATGTCCTGAACCTCCTGCCCTGAATCACCTACCCTGAAACTCATGCTCTGAATCTCATGCCCTGAAACTCCTGCACTGAAACTCATGCCATGAATCTCATATCCTGAAACTCACGCCCTGAATCACATGCCCTGAAACTCCTGCTCTGAAACTCATGCCCTGAAACTCATGTCCTGAAACTCATGCCCTGAATCTCCTGTCCTGAAACTGATGCCCTGAATCTCATGCCCTGAATCTCATGCCCTGAAACTCATGCCCTGAAACTCCTGCACTGAAACACCTGCCCTGAATCTCCTGCCCTGAAAATCATGCCCTGAATCTCATGCCCTGAATCTCATGCTCTGAAACTCGTGCACTGAATCTCATGCCCTCAAGTTCCTGCACTGAAACTCATGCCCTGAATCTCATGCCCTGAAACTCATGCCCTGAACCTCATGCCCTGAAACTCAAGCCCTGAATCTCATGCCCTGAAACTCATGCCCTAAATCACATACCCTGAAACTCCTGCCCTGAAACTCATGCACTGAAACTCATGCCCTGAATCACATGCCCTAAAACTCCTGCCCTGAATCATCTGCCCAGAATCTCATGCCCTGAATTACATTCCCTGAAATACCTGCCCTGATCTCATGCCCTGAAATTCATGCCCTGAATCTCATGCCCTGAAACTCCTGCCCTCAAACTCATGCACTGAAACTCATGCCCTGAATGTCATGCCCTGAAACTCCTGCACTGAAACTCATGCCATGAATCTCATATCCTGAAACTCACGCCCTGAATCACATGCTCTGAAACTCCTGCCCTGAAACTCATGCCCTGAAACTCATGCCCTGAATCTCATGCCCTGAATCTCATGCCCTGAAACTCCTGCACTGAAACACCTGCTCTGAATCTCCTGCCCTGAAAATCATGCACTGAATCCCATGCCCTGAATCTCATGCTCTGAAACTCATGCACTGAATCTCATGCCCTCAAGTTCCTGGACTGAAACTCATGCCCTGAATCTCATGACCTGAAACTCATGCCCTGAACCTCATGCCCTGAAACTCAAGCCCTGAATCTCATGCCCTGAAACTCATGCCCTAAATCACATACCCTGAAACTCCTGCCCTGAAACTCATGCACTGAAACTCATGCCCTAAAACTCCTGCCCTGAAACTCCTGCCCTGAAACTCATGCCCTGAAACTCATGCCCTGAATCTCCTGTCCTAAAACTCATGCCCTAAAACTCCTGCACTGAAACTCATGCCATGAATCTCATATCCTGAAACTCACGCCCTGAATCACATGCCCTGAAACTCCTGCCCTGAAACTCATGCCCTGAAACTCAAGCCCTGAATCTCCTGTCCTGAAACTCATGCCCTGAATCTCATGCCCTGAATCTCATGCCCTGAAACTCCTGCACTGAAACACCTGCCCTGAATCTCCTGCCCTGAAAATCATGCCCTGAATCTCATGCTCTGAAACTCATGCACTGAATCTCATGCCCTCAAGTTCCTGGACTGAAACTCATGCCCTGAATCTCATGACCTGAAACTCATGCCCTGAACCTCATGCCCTGAAACTCAAGCCCTGAATCTCATTCCCTGAAACTCATGCCCTAAATCACATACCCTGAAACTCCTGCCCTAAAACTCATGCACCGAAACTCATGCCCTAAAACTCCTGCCCTGAAACTCATGCCCTGAAACTCATGCCCTGAAACTCATGCCCTGAATCTCCTGTGCTAAAGCTCATGCCCTGAATCTCATGCCCTGAATCTCACGCTCTGAAAGTCGTGCACTGAATCTCATGACCTCAAGTTCCTGCACTGAAACTCATGCCCTGAATCTCATGTCCTGAAACTCCTGCCCTGAATCACCTACCCTGAAACTCATGCCCTGAATCTCATGCCCTGAAACTCCTGCACTGAAACTCACGCCATGAATCTCATATCCTGAAACTCACGCCCTGAATCACATGCCCTGAAACTCCTGCCCTGAAACTCATGCCCTGAAACTCATGCCCTGAATCTCCTGTCCTGAAACTCATGCCCTGAATCTCATGCCCTGAAACACCTGCCCTGAATCTCCTGCCCTGAAAATCATGCCCTGAATCTCATGCCCTGAATCTCATGCTCTGAAACTCGTGCACTGAATCTCATGCCCTCAAGTTCCTGCACTGAAACTCATGCCCTGAATCTCATGCCCTGAAACTCATGCCCTGAAACTCATGCCCTAAATCACATACCCTGAAACTCCAGCCCTGAATCATCTGCCCAGAATCTCATGCCCTGAATTACATTCCCTGAAATACCTGCCCTGATCTCATGCCCTGAAATTCATGCCCTGAATCTCATGCCCTGAAACTCCTGCCCTCAAACTCATGCACTGAAACTCATGCCCTGAATGTCATGCCCTGAAACTCCTGCACTGAAACTCATGCCATGAATCTCATATCCTGAAACTCACGCCCTGAATCACATGCTCTGAAACTCCTGCCCTGAAACTCATGCCCTGAAACTCATGCCCTGAATCTCATGCCCTGAATCTCATGCCCTGAAACTCCTGCACTGAAACACCTGCTCTGAATCTCCTGCCCTGAAAATCATGCACTGAATCCCATGCCCTGAATCTCATGCTCTGAAACTCATGCACTGAATCTCATGCCCTCAAGTTCCTGGACTGAAACTCATGCCCTGAATCTCATGACCTGAAACTCATGCCCTGAACCTCATGCCCTGAAACTCAAGCCCTGAATCTCATGCCCTGAAACTCATGCCCTAATTCACATACCCTGAAACTCCTGCCCTGAAACTCATGCACTGAAACTCATGCCCTAAAACTCCTGCCCTGAAACTCCTGCCCTGAAACTCATGCCCTGAAACTCATGCCCTGAATCTCCTGTCCTAAAACTCATGCCCTAAAACTCCTGCACTGAAACTCATGCCATGAATCTCATATCCTGAAACTCACGCCCTGAATCACATGCCCTGAAACTCCTGCCCTGAAACTCATGCCCTGAAACTCAAGCCCTGAATCTCCTGTCCTGAAACTCATGCCCTGAATCTCATGCCCTGAATCTCATGCCCTGAAACTCCTGCACTGAAACACCTGCCCTGAATCTCCTGCCCTGAAAATCATGCCCTGAATCTCATGCTCTGAAACTCATGCACTGAATCTCATGCCCTCAAGTTCCTGGACTGAAACTCATGCCCTGAATCTCATGACCTGAAACTCATGCCCTGAACCTCATGCCCTGAAACTCAAGCCCTGAATCTCATTCCCTGAAACTCATGCCCTAAATCACATACCCTGAAACTCCTGCCCTAAAACTCATGCACCGAAACTCATGCCCTAAAACTCCTGCCCTGAAACTCATGCCCTGAAACTCATGCCCTGAATCTCCTGTCCTAAAGCTCATGCCCTGAATCTCATGCCCTGAATCTCACGCTCTGAAAGTCGTGCACTGAATCTCATGACCTCAAGTTCCTGCACTGAAACTCATGCCCTGAATCTCATGTCCTGAAACTCCTGCCCTGAATCACCTACCCTGAAACTCATGCCCTGAATCTCATGCCCTGAAACTCCTGCACTGAAACTCACGCCATGAATCTCATATCCTGAAACTCACGCCCTGAATCACATGCCCTGAAACTCCTGCCCTGAAACTCATGCCCTGAAACTCATGCCCTGAATCTCCTGTCCTGAAACTCATGCCCTGAATCTCATGCCCTGAAACACCTGCCCTGAATCTCCTGCCCTGAAAATCATGCCCTGAATCTCATGCCCTGAATCTCATGCTCTGAAACTCGTGCACTGAATCTCATGCCCTCAAGTTCCTGCACTGAAACTCATGCCCTGAATCTCATGCCCTGAAACTCATGCCCTGAAACTCATGCCCTAAATCACATACCCTGAAACTCCAGCCCTGAAACTCATGCACTGAATCTCATGCCCTCAAGTTCCTGGACTGAAACTCATGCCCTGAATCTCATGACCTGAAACTCATGCCCTGAACCTCATGCCCTGAAACTCAAGCCCTGAATCTCATTCCCTGAAACTCATGCCCTAAATCACATACCCTGAAACTCCTGCCCTAAAACTCATGCACCGAAACTCATGCCCTAAAACTCCTGCCCTGAAACTCATGCCCTGAAACTCATGCCCTGAAACTCATGCCCTGAATCTCCTGTCCTAAAGCTCATGCCCTGAATCTCATGCCCTGAATCTCACGCTCTGAAAGTCGTGCACTGAATCTCATGACCTCAAGTTCCTGCACTGAAACTCCTGCCCTGAATCACCTACCCTGAAACTCATGCCCTGAATCTCATGCCCTGAAACTCCTGCACTGAAACTCACGCCATGAATCTCATATCCTGAAACTCACGCCCTGAATCACATGCCCTGAAACTCCTGCCCTGAAACTCATGCCCTGAAACTCATGCCCTGAATCTCCTGTCCTGAAACTCATGCCCTGAATCTCATGCCCTGAAACACCTGCCCTGAATCTCCTGCCCTGAAAATCATGCCCTGAATCTCATGCCCTGAATCTCATGCTCTGAAACTCGTGCACTGAATCTCATGCCCTCAAGTTCCTGCACTGAAACTCATGCCCTGAATCTCATGCCCTGAAACTCATGCCCTGAAACTCATGCCCTAAATCACATACCCTGAAACTCCAGCCCTGAAACTCATGCACTGAATCTCATGCCCTCAAGTTCCTGGACTGAAACTCATGTCCTGAATCTCATGACCTGAAACTCATGCCCTGAACCTCATGCCCTGAAACTCAAGCCCTGAATCTCATTCCCTGAAACTCATGCCCTAAATCACATACCCTGAAACTCCTGCCCTAAAACTCATGCACTGAAACTCATGCCCTAAAACTCCTGCCCTGAAACTCCTGCCCTGAAACTCATGCCCTGAAACTCATGCCCTGAATCTCCTGTCCTAAAACTCATGCCCTGAATCTCATGCCCTGAAACTCCTGCACTGAAACTCATTCCATGAATCTCATATCCTGAAACTTACACCCTGAATCACATGCCCTGAAACTCCTGCCCTGAAACTCATGCCCTGAAACTCATGCCCTGAATCTCCTGTCCTGAAACTCATGCCCTGAATCTCATGCCCTGAATCTCATGCCCTGAAACTCCTGCACTGAAACACCTGCCCTGAATCTCCTGCCCTGAAAATCATGCCCTGAATCTCATGCTCTGAAACTCATGCACTGAATCTCATGCCCTCAAGTTCCTGGACTGAAACTCATGCCCTGAATCTCATGACCTGAAACTCATGCCCTGAACCTCATGCCCTGAAACTCAAGCCCTGAATCTCATTCCCTGAAACTCATGCCCTAAATCACATACCCTGAAACTCCTGCCCTAAAACTCATGCACCGAAACTCATGCCCTAAAACTCCTGCCCTGAAACTCATGCCCTGAAACTCATGCCCTGAAACTCATGCCCTGAATCTCCTGTCCTAAAGCTCATGCCCTGAATCTCATGCCCTGAATCTCACGCTCTGAAAGTCGTGCACTGAATCTCATGACCTCAAGTTCCTGCACTGAAACTCATGCCCTGAATCTCATGTCCTGAAACTCCTGCCCTGAATCACCTACCCTGAAACTCATGCCCTGAATCTCATGCCCTGAAACTCCTGCACTGAAACTCACGCCATGAATCTCATATCCTGAAACTCACGCCCTGAATCACATGCCCTGAAACTCCTGCCCTGAAACTCATGCCCTGAAACTCATGCCCTGAATCTCCTGTCCTGAAACTCATGCCCTGAATCTCATGCCCTGAAACACCTGCCCTGAATCTCCTGCCCTGAAAATCATGCCCTGAATCTCATGCCCTGAATCTCATGCTCTGAAACTCGTGCACTGAATCTCATGCCCTCAAGTTCCTGCACTGAAACTCATGCCCTGAATCTCATGCCCTGAAACTCATGCCCTGAAACTCATGCCCTAAATCACATACCCTGAAACTCCAGCCCTGAAACTCATGCACTGAATCTCATGCCCTCAAGTTCCTGGACTGAAACTCATGTCCTGAATCTCATGACCTGAAACTCATGCCCTGAACCTCATGCCCTGAAACTCAAGCCCTGAATCTCATTCCCTGAAACTCATGCCCTAAATCACATACCCTGAAACTCCTGCCCTAAAACTCATGCACTGAAACTCATGCCCTAAAACTCCTGCCCTGAAACTCCTGCCCTGAAACTCATGCCCTGAATCTCCTGTCCTAAAACTCATGCCCTGAATCTCATGCCCTGAAACTCCTGCACTGAAACTCATGCCATGAATCTCATATCCTGAAACTTACACCCTGAATCACATGCCCTGAAACTCCTGCCCTGAAACTCATGCCCTGAAACTCATGCCCTGAATCTCCTGTCCTGAAACTCATGCCCTGAATCTCATGCCCTGAATCTCATGCCCTGAAACTCCTGCACTGAAACACCTGCCCTGAATCTCCTGCCCTGAAAATCATGCCCTGAATCTCATGCTCTGAAACTCATGCACTGAATCTCATGCCCTCAAGTTCCTGGACTGAAACTCATGCCCTGAATCTCATGACCTGAAACTCATGCCCTGAACCTCATGCCCTGAAACTCATGCACTGAAACTCATGCCCTGAATCACATGCCCTAAAACTCCTGCCCTGAATCATCTGCCAAAAAAACACATGCCCTGAATTACATGCCCTGAAATACCTGCCCTGAATCTCATGCCCTGAAACTCATGCCCTGAATCTCATGCCCTGAAACTCCTGCCCTCAAACTCATGCACTGAAACTCATGCCCTGAATCTCATGCCTTGAAACTCCTGCCCTCAAACTCATGCACTGAAACTCATGCCCTGAAACTCATGCCTTGAAACTGCTGTCCTGAATCTCATGCCCTGAAACTCATGCCCTGAATCTCATGCCCTGAAACTCCTGCACTGAAACTCATGCCATGAATCTCATATCCTGAAACTCACGCCCTGAATTACATGCCCTGAAACTTCTGCCCTGAAACTCATGCCCTGAAACTCATGCCCTGAAACTCATGCCCTGAATCTCCTGTCCTGAAACTCATGCCCTGAATCTCATGCCCTCAAGTTCCTGCACTGAAATTCATGCCCTGAAACTCATGTCCTGAATCTCATTCCCTGAAACTCATGTCCTGAAACTTATGCCCTGAAACTCATGCCCTTAAACTCATGCCCTGAATCTCATGCCCTGAATCTCATGCCCTCAAGTTCCTGGACTGAAACTCATGCCCTGAATCTCATGACCTGAAACTCATGCCCTGAACCTCATGCCCTGAAACTCAAGCCCTGAATCTCATGCCCTGAAACTCATGCCCTAAATCACATACCCAGAAACTCCTGCCCTGAAACTCATGCACTGAAACTCATGCCCTGAATCACATGCCCTACAACTCCTGCCCTGAAACTCATGCCCTGAAACTCATGCACTGAATCTCCTGTACTAAATCTCATGCTCTGAATCTCATGCCCTGAATCTCATGCCCTGAAACTCTTGCAGTGAAACACCTGCCCTGAATCTCCTGCCCTGAAACTCATGCCCTGAATCTCATGCCCTGAATCTCATGCTCTGAAACTCGTGCACTGAATCTCATGACCTCAAGTTCCTGCACTGAAACTCATACCCTGAATCTCATGTCCTGAACCTCCTGCCCTGAATCACCTACCCTGAAACTCATGCTCTGAATCTCATGCCCTGAAACTCCTGCACTGAAACTCATGCCATGAATCTCATATCCTGAAACTCACGCCCTGAATCACATGCCCTGAAACTCCTGCTCTGAAACTACTGCCCTGAAACTCATGTCCTGAAACTCATGCCCTGAATCTCCTGTCCTGAAACTCATGCCCTGAATCTCATGCCCTGAATCTCATGCCCTGAAACTCCTGCACTGAAACACCTGCCCTGAATCTCCTGCCCTGAAAATCATGCCCTGAATCTCGTGCCCTGAATCTCATGCCCTCAAGTTCCTGCACAGAAACTCATGCCCTGAATCTCATGCCCTGAAACTCATGCCCTGAACCTCATGCCCTGAAACTCAAGCCCTGAATCTCATGCCCTGAAACTCATGCCCTAAATCACATACCCTGAAACTCCTGCCCTGAAACTCATGCACTGAAACTCATGCCCTGAATCACATGCCCTAAAACTCCTGCCCTGAATCATCTGCCCAGAATCTCATGCCCTGAATTACATGCCCTGAAATACCTGCCCTGATCTCATGCCCTGAAACTCATGCCCTGAATCTCATGCCCTGAAACTCCTGCCCTCAAACTCATGCACTGAAACTCATGCCCTGAATCTCATGCCCTGAAACTCCTGCACTGAAACTCATGCCATGAATCTCATATCCTGAAACTCACGCCCTGAATCACATGCTCTGAAACTCCTGCCCTGAAACTCATGCCCTGAAACTCATGCCCTGAATCTCATGCCCTGAATCTCATGCCCTGAAACTCCTGCACTGAAACACCTGCTCTGAATCTCCTGCCCTGAAAATCATGCACTGAATCTCATGCCCTGAATCTCATGCTCTGAAACTCATGCACTGAATCTCATGCCCTCAAGTTCCTGGACTGAAAATCATGCCCTGAATCTCATGACCTGAAACTCATGCCCTGAATCACATACCCTGAAACTCCTGCCCTGAAACTCATGCACTGAAACTCATGCACTAAAACTACTGCCCTGAAACTCCTGCCCTGAAACTCATGCCCTGAAACTCATGCCCTGAATCTCCTGTCCTAAAACTCATGCCCTGAAACTCCTGCACTGAAACTCATGCCATGAATCTCATATCCTGAAACTCACGCCCTGAATCACATGCCCTGAAACTCCTGCCCTGAAACTCATGCCCTGAAACTCATGCCCTGAATCTCATGCCCTGAATCTCATGCCCTCAAGTTCCTGGACTGAAACTCATGCCATGAATCTCATATCCTGAAACTCACGCCCTGAATCACATGCCCTGAAACTCCTGCCCTGAATCTCATGACCTGAAACTCATGCCCTGAACCTCATGCCCTGAAACTCAAGCCCTGAATCTCATGCCCTGAAACTCATGCCCTAAATCACATACCCAGAAACTCCTGCCCTGAAACTCATGCACTGAAACTCATGCCCTGAATCACATGCCCTACAACTCCTGCCCTGAAACTCATGCCCTGAAACTCATGCACTGAATCTCCTGTACTAAATCTCATGCCCTGAATCTCATGCCCTGAATCTCATGCCCTGAAACTCTTGCAGTGAAACACCTGCCCTGAATCTCCTGCCCTGAAACTCATGCCCTGAATCTCATGCCCTGAATCTCATGCTCTGAAACTCGTGCACTGAATCTCATGACCTCAAGTTCCTGCACTGAAACTCATGCCCTGAATCTCATGTCCTGAACCTCCTGCCCTGAATCACCTACCCTGAAACTCATGCTCTGAATCTCATGCCCTGAAACTCCTGCACTGAAACTCATGCCATGAATCTCATATCCTGAAACTCACGCCCTGAATCACATGCCCTGAAACTCCTGCTCTGAAACTCATGCCCTGAAACTCATGTCCTGAAACTCATGCCCTGAATCTCATGCCCTGAATCTCATGCCCTGAAACTCCTGCACTGAAACACCTGCCCTGAATCTCCTGCCCTGAAAATCATGCCCTGAATCTCATGCCCTGAATCTCATGCCCTGAAACTCATGCCCTAAATCACATACCCTGAAACTCCTGCCCTGAAACTCATGCACTGAAACTCATGCCCTGAATCACATGCCCTAAAACTCCTGCCCTGAATCATCTGCCCAGAATCTCATGCCCTGAATTACATGCCCTGAAATACCTGCCCTGATCTCATGCCCTGAAACTCATGCCCTGAATCTCATGCCCTGAAACTCCTGCCCTCAAACTCATGCACTGAAACTCATGCCCTGAATCTCATGCCCTGAAACTCCTGAACTGAAACTCATGCCATGAATCTCATATCCTGAAACTCACGCCCTGAATCACATGCTCTGAAACACCTGCCCTGAAACTCATGCCCTGAAACTCATGCCCTGAATCTCATGCCCTGAATCTCATGCCCTGAAACTCCTGCACTGAAACACCTGCTCTGAATCTCCTGCCCTGAAAATCATGCACTGAATCCCATGCCCTGAATCTCATGCTCTGAAACTCATGCACTGAATCTCATGCCCTCAAGTTCCTGGACTGAAACTCCTGCCCTGAATCTCATGACCTGAAACTCATGCCCTGAACCTCATGCCCTGAAACTCAAGCCCTGAATCTCATGCCCTGAAACTCATGCCCTAAATCACATACCCTGAAACTCCTGCCCTGAAACTCATGCACTGAAACTCATGCCCTAAAACTCCTGCCCTGAAACTCCTGCCCTGAAACTCATGCCCTGAAACTCATGCCCTGAATCTCCTGTCCTAAAACTCATGCCCTAAAACTCCTGCACTGAAACTCATGCCATGAATCTCATATCCTGAAACTCACGCCCTGAATCACATGCCCTGAAACTCCTGCCCTGAAACTCATGCCCTGAAACTCAAGCCCTGAATCTCCTGTCCTGAAACTCATGCCCTGAATCTCATGCCCTGAATCTCATGCCCTGAAACTCCTGCACTGAAACACCTGCCCTGAATCCCCTGCCCTGAAAAATAATGCTCTGAATCTCATGCTCTGAAACTCATGCACTGAATCTCATGCCCTCAAGTTCCTGGACTGAAACTCATGCCCTGAATCTCATGACCTGAAACTCATGCCCTGAACCTCATGCCCTGAAACTCAAGCCCTGAATCTCATTCCCTGAAACTCATGCCCTAAATCACATACCCTGAAACTCCTGCCCTAAAACTCATGCACTGAAACTCATGCCCTAAAACTCCTGCCCTGAAACTCATGCCCTGAAACTCATGCCCTGAATATCCTGTCCTAAAACTCATGCCCTGAATCTCATGCCCTGAATCTCACGCTCTGAAAGTCGTGCACTGAATCTCATGACCTCAAGTTCCTGCACTGAAACTCATGCCCTGAATCTCATGTCCTGAAACTCCTGCCCTGAATCACCTACCCTGAAACTCATGCCCTGAATCTCATGCCCTGAAACTCCTGCACTGAAACTCATGCCATGAATCTCATATCCTGAAACTCACGCCCTGAATCACATGCCCTGAAACTCCTGCCGTGAAACTCATGCCCTGAAACTCATGCCCTGAATCTCCTGTCCTGAAACTCACGCCCTGAATCTCATGCCCTGAAACACCTGCCCTGAATCTCCTGCCCTGAAAATCATGCCCCTAATCTCATGCCCTGAATCTCATGCTCTGAAACTCGTGCACTGAATCTCATGCCCTCAAGTTCCTGCACTGAAACTCATGCCCTGAATCTCATGCCCTGAAACTCATGCCCTGAAACTCATGCCCTAAATCACATACCCTGAAACTCCTGCCCTGAAACTCATGCACTGAAACTCATGCACTGAATCTCATGCCCTCAAGTTCCTGGACTGAAACTCATGTCCTGAATCTCATGACCTGAAACTGATGCCCTGAACCTCATGCCCTGAAACTCAAGCCCTGAATCTCATTCCCTGAAACTCATGCCCTAAATCACATACCCTGATACTCCTGCCCTAAAACTCATGCACTGAAACTCATGCCCTAAAACTCCTGCCCCGAAACTCCTGCCCTGAAACTCATGCCCTGAAACTCATGCCCTGAATCTCCTGTCCTAAAACTCATGCCCTGAATCTCATGCCCTGAAACTCCTGCACTGAAACTCATGCCATGAATCTCATATCCTGAAACTTACACCCTGAATCACATGCCCTGAAACTCCTGCCCTGAAACTCATGCCCTGAAACTCATGCCCTGAATCTCCTGTCCTGAAACTCATGCCCTGAATCTCATGCCCTGAATCTCATGCCCTGAAACTCCTGCACTGAATCTCATGCTCTGAAACTCATGCACTGAATCTCATGCCCTCAAGTTCCTGGACTGAAACTGATGCCCTGAATCTCATGACCTGAAACTCATGCCCTGAACCTCATGCCCTGAAACTCATGCACTGAAACTCATGCCCTGAATCACATGCCCTAAAACTCCTGCCCTGAATCATCTGCCAAAAAAACACATGCCCTGAATTACATGCCCTGAAATACCTGCCCTGAATCTCATGCCCTGAAACTCATGCCCTGAATCTCATGCCCTGAAACTCCTGCCCTCAAACTCATGCACTGAAACTCATGCCCTGAATCTCATGCCTTGAAACTCCTGCCCTCAAACTCATGCACTGAAACTCATGCCCTGAATCTCATGCCTTGAAACTGCTGTCCTGAATCTCATGCCCTGAAACTCATGCCCTGAATCTCATGCCCTGAAACTCCTGCACTGAAACTCATGCCATGAATCTCATATCCTGAAACTCACGCCCTGAATTACATGCCCTGAAACTTCTGCCCTGAAACTCATGCCCTGAAACTCATGCCCTGAAACTCATGCCCTGAATCTCCTGTCCTGAAACTCATGCCCTGAATCTCATGCCCTCAAGTTCCTGCACTGAAACTCATGCCCTGAAACTCATGTCCTGAATCTCATTCCCTGAAACTCATGTCCTGAAACTTATGCCCTGAAACTCATGCCCTTAAACTCATGCCCTGAATCTCATGCCCTGAATCTCATGCCCTCAAGTTCCTGGACTGAAACTCATGCCCTGAATCTCATGACCTGAAACTCATGCCCTGAACCTCATGCCCTGAAACTCAAGCCCTGAATCTCATGCCCTGAAACTCATGCCCTAAATCACATACCCAGAAACTCCTGCCCTGAAACTCATGCACTGAAACTCATGCCCTGAATCACATGCCCTACAACTCCTGCCCTGAAACTCATGCCCTGAAACTCATGCACTGAATCTCCTGTACTAAATCTCATGCCCTGAATCTCATGCTCTGAATCTCATGCCCTGAAACTCTTGCAGTGAAACACCTGCCCTGAATCTCCTGCCCTGAAACTCATGCCCTGAATCTCATGCCCTGAATCTCATGCTCTGAAACTCGTGCACTGAATCTCATGACCTCAAGTTCCTGCACTGAAACTCATGCCCTGAATCTCATGTCCTGAACCTCCTGCCCTGAATCACCTACCCTGAAACTCATGCTCTGAATCTCATGCCCTGAAACTCCTGCACTGAAACTCATGCCATGAATCTCATATCCTGAAACTCACGCCCTGAATCACATGCCCTGAAACTCCTGCTCTGAAACTACTGCCCTGAAACTCATGTCCTGAAACTCATGCCCTGAATCTCCTGTCCTGAAACTCATGCCCTGAATCTCATGCCCTGAATCTCATGCCCTGAAACTCCTGCACTGAAACACCTGCCCTGAATCTCATGCCCTGAAACTCATGCACTGAAACTCCTGCCCTGAAACTCATGCACTGAAACTCATGCCCTGAATCTCATGCCCTGAATCTCATACCCTGAAACTCCTGCACTGAAACACCTGCTCTGAATCTCCTGCCCTGAAAATCATGCACTGAATCTCATGCCCTGAATCTCATGCTCTGAAACTCATGCACTGAATCTCATGCCCTCAAGTTCCTGGACTGAAAATCATGCCCTGAATCTCATGACCTGAAACTCATGCCCTAAATCACATACCCTGAAACTCCTGCCCTGAAACTCATGCACTGAAACTCATGCACTAAAACTCCTGCCCTGAAACTCCTGCCCTGAAACTCATGCCCTGAAACTCATGCCCTGAATCTCCTGTCCTAAAACTCATGCCCTGATACTCCTGCACTGAAACTCATGCCATGAATCTCATATCCTGAAACTCACGCCCTGAATCACATGCCCTGAAACTCCTGCCCTGAATCTCATGACCTGAAACTCATGCCCTGAACCTCATGCCCTGAAACTCAAGCCCTGAATCTCATGCCCTGAAACTCATGCCCTAAATCACATACCCAGAAACTCCTGCCCTGAAACTCATGCACTGAAACTCATGCCCTGAATCACATGCACTGAATCTCCTGTACTAAATCTCATGCCCTGAATCTCATGCCCTGAAACTCTTGCAGTGAAACACCTGCCCTGAATCTCATGCCCTGAAACTCTTGCAGTGAAACACCTGCCCTGAATCTCCTGCCCTGAAACTCATGCCCTGAATCTCATGCCCTGAATCTCATGCTCTGAAACTCGTGCACTGAATCTCATGACCTGAAACTCATGCCCTAAATCACATACCCTGAAACTCCTGCCCTGAAACTCATGCACTGAAACTCATGCCCTAAAACTCCTGCCCTGAAACTCCTGCCCTGAAACTCATGCCCTGAAACTCATGCCCTGAATCTCCTGTCCTAAAACTCATGCCCTAAAACTCCTGCACTGAAACTCATGCCATGAATCTCATATCCTGAAACTCACGCCCTGAATCACATGCCCTGAAACTCCTGCCCTGAAACTCATGCCCTGAATCTCATGTCCTGAACCTCCTGCCCTGAATCACCTACCCTGAAACTCATGCTCTGAATCTCATGCCCTGAAACTCCTGCACTGAAACTCATGCCATGAATCTCATATCCTGAAACTCACGCCCTGAATCACATGCCCTGAAACTCCTGCTCTGAAACTCATGCCCTGAAACTCATGTCCTGAAACTCATGCCCTGAATCTCCTGTCCTGAAACTCATGCCCTGAATCTCATGCCCTGAATCTCATGCCCTGAAACTCCTGCACTGAAACACCTGCCCTGAATCTCCTGCCCTGAAAATCATGCCCTGAATCTCATGCCCTGAATCTCATGCTCTGAAACTCGTGCACTGAATCTCATGCCCTCAAGTTCCTGCACTGAAACTCATGCCCTGAATCTCATGCCCTGAAACTCATGCCCTGAACCTCATGCCCTGAAACTCAAGCCCTGAATCTCATGCACTGAAACTCATGCCCTGAATCACATGCCCTAAAACTCCTGCCCTGAATCATCTGCCCAGAATCTCATGCCCTGAATTACATGCCCTGAAATACCTGCCCTGATCTCATACCCTGAAACTCAAGCCCTTAATCTCATGCCCTGAAACTCATGCCCTAAATCACATACCCTGAAACTCCTGCCCTGAAACTCATGCACTGAAACTCATGCACTAAAACTCCTGCCCTGAAACTCCTGCCCTGAAACGCATGCCCTGAAACTCATCCCCTGAATCTCCTGTCCTAAAACTCATGCCCTGAAACTCCTGCACTGAAACTCATGCCATGAATCTCATATCCTGAAACTCACGCCCTGAATCACATGCCCTGAAACTCCTGCCCTGAAACTCATGCCCTGAAACTCATGCCCTGAATCTCATGCCCTGAATCTCATGCCCTCAAGTTCCTGGACTGAAACTCATGCCATGAATCTCATATCCTGAAACTCACGCCCTGAATCACATGCCCTGAAACTCCTGCCCTGAATCTCATGACCTGAAACTCATGCCCTGAACCTCATGCCCTGAAACTCAAGCCCTGAATCTCATGCCCTGAAACTCATGCCCTAAATCACATACCCAGAAACTCCTGCCCTGAAACTCATGCACTGAAACTCATGCCCTGAATCACATGCCCTACAACTCCTGCCCTGAAACTCATGCCCTGAAACTCATGCTCTGAATCTCCTGTACTAAATCTCATGCCCTGAATCTCATGCCCTGAATCTCATGCCCTGAAACTCTTGCAGTGAAACACCTGCCCTGAATCTCCTGCCCTGAAACTCATGCCCTGAATCTCATGCCCTGAATCTCATGCTCTGAAACTCGTGCACTGAATCTCATGACCTCAAGTTACTGCACTGAAACTCATGCCCTGAATCTCATGTCCTGAACCTCCTGCCCTGAATCACCTACCCTGAATCTCATGCCCTGAAACTCCTGCACTGAAACTCATGCCATGAATCTCATATCCTGAAACTCACGCCCTGAATCACATGCCCTGAAACTCCTGCTCTGAAACTCATGCCCTGAAACTCATGTCCTGAAAGTCATGCCCTGAATCTCCTGTCCTGAAACTCATGCCCTGAATCTCATGCCCTGAATCTCATGCCCTGAAACTCCTGCACTGAAACACCTGCCCTGAATCTCCTGCCCTGAAAATCATGCCCTGAATCTCATGCCCTGAATCTCATGCTCTGAAACTCGTGCACTGAATCTCATGCCCTCAATTTCCTGCACTGAAACTCATGCCCTGAATCTCATGCCCTGAAACTCATGCCCTGAACCTCATGCCCTGAAACTCAAGCCCTGAATCTCATGCCCTGAAACTCATGCCCTAAATCACATACCCTGAAACTCCTGCCCTGAAACTCATGCACTGAAACTCATGCCCTGAATCACATGCCCTAAAACTCCTGCCCTGAATCATCTGCCCAGAATCTCATGCCCTGAATTACATGCCCTGAAATACCTGCCCTGATCTCATGCCCTGAAACTCATGCCCTGAATCTCATGCCCTGAAACTCCTGCCCTCAAACTCATGCAGTGAAACTCATGCCCTGAATCACATGCTCTGAAACTCCTGCCCTGAAAATCATGCCCTGAAACTCATGCCCTGAATCTCATGCCCTGAATCTCATGCCCTGAAACTCCTGCACTGAAACACCTGCTCTGAATCTCCTGCCCTGAAAATCATGCACTGAATCCCATGCCCTGAATCTCATGCTCTGAAACTCATGCACTGAATCTCATGCCCTCAAGTTCCTGGACTGAAACTCATGCCCTGAATCTCATGACCTGAAACTCATGCCCTGAACCTCATGCCCAGAAACTCAAGCCCTGAATCTCATGCCCTGAAACTCATGCCCTAAATCACATACCCTGAAACTCCTGCCCTGAAACTCATGCACTGAAACTCATGCCCTAAAACTCATGCCCTGAAACTCATGCCCTGAATCTCCTGTCCTAAAACTCATGCCCTAAAACTCCTGCACTGAAACTCATGCCATGAATCTCATATCCTGAAACTCATGCCCTGAATCACATGCCCTGAAACTCCTGCCCTGAAACTCATGCCCTGAAACTCAAGCCCTGAATCTCCTGTCCTGAAACTCATGCCCTGAATCTCATGCCCTGAATCTCATGCCCTGAAACTCCTGCACTGAAACACCTGCCCTGAATCTCCTGCCCTGAAAATCATGCCCTGAAACTCATGCTCTGAAACTCATGCACTGAATCTCATGCCCTCAAGTTCCTGGACTGAAACTCATGCCCTGAATCTCATGCCCTGAAACTCAAGCCCTGAATCTCATTCCCTGAAACTCATGCCCTAAATCACATACCCTGAAACTCCTGCCCTAATACTCATGCACAGAAACTCATGCCCTAAAACTCCTGCCCTGAAACTCATGCCCTGAAACTCATGCCTGAAACTCATGCCCTGAATCTCCTGTCCTAAAACTCATGCCCTGAATCTCATGCCCTGAATCTCACGCTCTGAAAGTCGTGCACTGAATCTCATGACCTCAAGTTCCTGCACTGAAACTCATGCCCTGAATCTCATGTCCTGAAACTCCTGCCCTGAATCACCTACCCTGAAACTCATGCCCTGAATCTCATGCCCTGAAACTCCTGCACTGAAACTCATGCCCTGAATCTCATGCCCTGAATCTCCTGTCCTGAAACTCATGCCCTGAATCTCATGCCCTGAAACACCTGCCCTGAATCTCCTGCACTGAAACTCATGCCCTGAATCTCATGCCTGAAACTCATGCCCTGAAACTCATGCCCTAAATCACATACCCTGAAACTCCTGCCCTGAAACTCATGCACTGAAACTCATGCACTGAATCTCATGCCCTCAAGTTCCTGGACTGAAACTCATGTCCTGAATCTCATGACCTGAAACTCATGCCCTGAACCTCATGCCCTGAAACTCAAGCCCTGAATCTCATTCCCTGAAACTCATGCCCTGAATCACATACCCTGAAACTCCTGCCCTAAAACTCATGCACTGAAACTCATGCCCTAAAACTCCTGCCCTGAAACTCCTGCCCTGAAACTCATGCCCTGAAACTCATGCCCTGAATCTCCTGTCCTAAAACTCATGCCCTGAATCTCATGCCCTGAAACTCCTGCACTGAAACTCATGCCATGAATCTCATATCCTGAAACTTACACCCTGAATCACATGCCCTGAAACTCCTGCCCTGAAACTCATGCCCTGAAACTCATGCCCTGAATCTCCTGTCCTGAAACTCATGCCCTGAATCTCATGCCCTGAATCTCATGCCCTGAAACTCCTGCACTGAAACACCTGCCCTGAATCACCTGCCCTGAAAATCATGCCCTGAATCTCATGCTCTGAAACTCATGCACTGAATCTCATGCCCTGAAGTTCCTGGACTGAAACTCATGCCCTGAATCTCATGACCTGAAACTCATGCCCTGAACCTCATGCCCTGAAACTCATGCACTGAAACTCATGCCCTGAATCACATGCCCTAAAACTCCTGCCCTGAATCATCTGCCAAAAAAACACATGCCCTGAATTACATGCCCTGAAATACCTGCCCTGAATCTCATGCCCTGAATCTCATGCCCTGAATCTCATGCCCTGAAACTCCTGCCCTCAAACTCATGCACTGAAACTCATGCCCTCAAGTTCCTGGACTGAAACTCATGCCCTGAATCTCATGACCTGAAACTCATGCCCTGAACCTCATGCCCAGAAACTCAAGCCCTGAATCTCATGCCCTGAAACTCATGCCCTAAATCACATACCCTGAAACTCCTGCCCTGAAACTCATGCACTGAAACTCATGCCCTAAAACTCATGCCCTGAAACTCATGCCCTGAATCTCCTGTCCTAAAACTCATGCCCTAAAACTCCTGCACTGAAACTCATGCCATGAATCTCATATCCTGAAACTCATGCCCTGAATCACATGCCCTGAAACTCCTGCCCTGAAACTCATGCCCTGAAACTCAAGCCCTGAATCTCCTGTCCTGAAACTCATGCCCTGAATCTCATGCCCTGAAACTCCTGCACTGAAACACCTGCCCTGAATCTCCTGCCCTGAAACTCATGCCCTGAACCTCATGCCCAGAAACTCAAGCCCTGAATCTCATGCCCTGAAACTCATGCCCTAAATCACATACCCTGAAACTCCTGCCCTGAAACTCATGCACTGAAACTCATGCCCTAAAACTCATGCCCTGAAACTCATGCCCTGAATCTCCTGTCCTAAAACTCATGCCCTAAAACTCCTGCACTGAAACTCATGCCATGAATCTCATATCCTGAAACTCATGCCCTGAATCACATGCCCTGAAACTCCTGCCCTGAAACTCATGCCCTGAAACTCAAGCCCTGAATCTCCTGTCCTGAAACTCATGCCCTGAATCTCATGCCCTGAATCTCATGCCCTGAAACTCCTGCACTGAAACACCTGCCCTGAATCTCCTGCCCTGAAAATCATGCCCTGAAACTCATGCTCTGAAACTCATGCACTGAATCTCATGCCCTCAAGTTCCTGGACTGAAACTCATGCCCTGAATCTCATGACCTGAAACTCATGCCCTGAACCTCATGCCCTGAAACTCAAGCCCTGAATCTCATTCCCTGAAACTCATGCCCTAAATCACATACCCTGAAACTCCTGCCCTAATACTCATGCACAGAAACTCATGCCCTAAAACTCCTGCCCTGAAACTCATGCCCTGAAACTCATGCCCTGAAACTCATGCCCTGAATCTCCTGTCCTAAAACTCATGCCCTGAATCTCATGCCCTGAATCTCACGCTCTGAAAGTCGTGCACTGAATCTCATGACCTCAAGTTCCTGCACTGAAACTCATGCCCTGAATCTCATGTCCTGAAACTCCTGCCCTGAATCACCTACCCTGAAACTCATGCCCTGAATCTCATGCCCTGAAACTCCTGCACTGAAACTCATGCCCTGAATCTCATGCCCTGAATCTCCTGTCCTGAAACTCATGCCCTGAATCTCATGCCCTGAAACACCTGCCCTGAATCTCCTGCACTGAAACTCATGCCCTGAATCTCATGCCCTGAAACTCATGCCCTGAAACTCATGCCCTAAATCACATACCCTGAAACTCCTGCCCTGAAACTCATGCACTGAAACTCATGCACTGAATCTCATGCCCTCAAGTTCCTGGACTGAAACTCATGTCCTGAATCTCATGACCTGAAACTCATGCCCTGAACCTCATGCCCTGAAACTCAAGCCCTGAATCTCATTCCCTGAAACTCATGCCCTGAATCACATACCCTGAAACTCCTGCCCTAAAACTCATGCACTGAAACTCATGCCCTAAAACTCCTGCCCTGAAACTCCTGCCCTGAAACTCATGCCCTGAAACTCATGCCCTGAATCTCCTGTCCTAAAACTCATGCCCTGAATCTCATGCCCTGAAACTCCTGCACTGAAACTCATGCCATGAATCTCATATCCTGAAACTTACACCCTGAATCACATGCCCTGAAACTCCTGCCCTGAAACTCATGCCCTGAAACTCATGCCCTGAATCTCCTGTCCTGAAACTCATGCCCTGAATCTCATGCCCTGAATCTCATGCCCTGAAACTCCTGCACTGAAACACCTGCCCTGAATCTCCTGCCCTGAAAATCATGCCCTGAATCTCATGCTCTGAAACTCATGCACTGAATCTCATGCCCTCAAGTTCCTGGACTGAAACTCATGCCCTGAATCTCATGACCTGAAACTCATGCCCTGAACCTCATGCCCTGAAACTCATGCACTGAAACTCATGCCCTGAATCACATGCCCTAAAACTCCTGCCCTGAATCATCTGCCAAAAAAACACATGCCCTGAATTACATGCCCTGAAATACCTGCCCTGAATCTCATGCCCTGAATCTCATGCCCTGAATCTCATGCCCTGAAACTCCTGCCCTCAAACTCATGCACTGAAACTCATGCCCTGAATCTCATGCCTTGAAACTCCTGCCCTCAAACTCATGCACTGAAACTCATGCCCTGAATCTCATGCTTTGAAAACTGCTGTCCTGAATCTCATGCCCTGAAACTCATGCCCTGAATCTCCTGTCCTGAAACTCATGCCCTGAATCTCATGCCCTCAAGTTCCTGCACTGAAACTCCTGCACTGAAACTCATGCCATGAATCTCATATCCTGAAACTCACGCCCTGAATTACATGCCCTGAAACTTCTGCCCTGAAACTCATGCCCTGAAACTCATGCCCTGAATCTCCTGTCCTGAAACTCATGCCCTGAATCTCATGCCCTCAAGTTCCTGCACTGAAACTCATGCCCTGAAACTCATGTCCTGAATCTCATTCCCTGAAACTCATGTCCTGAAACTTATGCCCTGAAACTCATGCCCTTAAACTCATGCCCTGAATCTCATGCCCTGAATCTCATGCCCTCAAGTTCCTGGACTGAAACTCATGCCCTGAAACTCATGCCCTGAAACTCAAGCCCTGAATCTCCTGTCCTGAAACTCATGCCCTGAATCTCATGCCCTGAATCTCATGCCCTGAAACTCCTGCACTGAAACACCTGCCCTGAATCTCCTGCCCTGAAAATCATGCCCTGAAACTCATGCTCTGAAACTCATGCACTGAATCTCATGCCCTCAAGTTCCTGGACTGAAACTCATGCCCTGAATCTCATGACCTGAAACTCATGCCCTGAACCTCATGCACTGAAACTCAAGCCCTGAATCTCATTCCCTGAAACTCATGCCCTAAATCACATACCCAGAAACTCCTGCCCTGAAACTCATGCACTGAAACTCATGCCCTGAATCACATGCCCTACAACTCCTGCCCTGAAACTCATGCCCTGAAACTCATGCACTGAATCTCCTGTACTAAATCTCATGCCCTGAATCTCATGCCCTGAATCTCATGCCCTGAAACTCTTGCAGTGAAACACCTGCCCTGAATCTCCTGCCCTGAAACTCATGCCCTGAATCTCATGCCCTGAATATCATGCTCTGAAACTCGTGCACTGAATCTCATGACCTCAAGTTCCTGCACTGAAACTCATGCCCTGAATCTCATGTCCTGAACCTCCTGCCCTGAATCACCTACCCTGAAACTCATGCTCTGAATCTCATGCCCTGAAACTCCTGCACTGAAACTCATGCCATGAATCTCATATCCTGAAACTCACGCCCTGAATCACATGCCCTGAAACTCCTGCTCTGAAACTAATGCCCTGAATCTCATGTCCTGAAACTCATGCCCTGAATCTCCTGTCCTGAAACTCATGCCCTGAATCTCATGCCCTGAATCTCATGCCCTGAAACTCCTGCACTGAAACACCTGCCCTGAATCTCCTGCCCTGAAAATCATGCCCTGAATCTCATGCCCTGAATCTCATGCTCTGAAACTCGTGCACTGAATCTCATGCCCTCAAGTTCCTGCACTGAAACTCATGCCCTGAATCTCATGCCCTGAAACTCATGCCCTGAACCTCATGCCCTGAAACTCAAGCCCTGAATCTCATGCCCTGAAACTCATGCCCTAAATCACATACCCTGAAACTCCTGCCCTGAAACTCATGCACTGAAACTCATGCCCTGAATCACATGCCCTAAAACTCCTGCCCTGAATCATCTGCCCATAATCTCATGCCCTGAATTACATGCCCTGAAATACCTGCCCTGATCTCATGCCCTGAAACTCATGCCCTGAATCTCATGCCCTGAAACTCCTGCCCTCAAACTCATGCAGTGAAACTCATGCCCTGAATCTCATGCCCTGAAACTCCTGCACTGAAACTCATGCCATGAATCTCATATCCTGAAACTCACGCCCTGAATCACATGCTCTGAAACTCCTGCCCTGAAACTCATGCCCTGAAACTCATGCCCTGAATCTCATGCCCTGAATCTCATGCCCTGAAACTCCTGCACTGAAACACCTGCTCTGAATCTCCTGCCCTGAAAATCATGCACTGAATCTCATGCCCTGAATCTCATGCTCTGAAACTCATGCACTGAATCTCATGCCCTCAAGTTCCTGGACTGAAACTCATGCCCTGAATCTCATGACCTGAAACTCATGCCCTGAACCTCATGCCCTGAAACTCAAGCCCTGAATCTCATGCCCTGAAACTCATGCCCTAAATCACATACCCTGAAACTCCTGCCCTGAAACTCATGCACTGAAACTCATGCACTAAAACTCCTGCCCTGAAACTCCTGCCCTGAAACTCATGCCCTGAAACTCATGCCCTGAATCTCCTGTCCTAAAACTCATGCCCTGAAACTCCTGCACTGAAACTCATGCCATGAATCTCATATCCTGAAACTCACGCCCTGAATCACATGCCCTGAAACTCCTGCCCTGAAACTCATGCCCTGAAACTCATGCCCTGAATCTCCTGTCCTGAAACTCATGCCCTGAATCTCATGCCCTGAACCTCATGCCCTGAAACTCCTGCACTGAAACACCTGCCCTGAATCTCCTGCCCTGAAAATCATGCCCTGAATTTCATGCTCTGAAACTCATGCACTGAATCTCATGCCCTCAAGTTCCTGGACTGAAACTCATGCCCTGAATCTCATGACCTGAAACTCATGCCCTGAACCTCATGCCCTGAAACTCAAGCCCTGAATCTCATTCCCTGAAACTCATGCCCTAAATCACATACCCTGAAACTCCTGCCCTAAAACTCATGCACTGAAACTCATGCCCTAAAACTCCTGCCCTGAAACTCATGCCCTGAAACTCATGCCCTGAAACTCATGCCCTGAATCTCCTGTCCTAAAACTCATGCCCTGAATCTCACGCTCTGAAAGTCGTGCACTGAATCTCATGACCTCAAGTTCCTGCACTGAAACTCATGCCCTGAATCTCATGTCCTGAAACTCCTGCCCTGAATCACCTACCCTGAAACTCATGCCCTGAATCTCATGCCCTGAAACTCCTGCACTGAAACTCATGCCATGAATCTCATATCCTGAAACTCACGCCCTGAATCACATGCCCTGAAACTCCTGCCCTGAAACTCATGCCCTGAAACTCATGCCCTGAATCTCCTGTCCTGAAACTCAAGCCCTGAATCTCATGCCCTGAAACACCTGCCCTGAATCTCCTGCCCTGAAAATCATGCCCTGAATCTCATGCCCTGAATCTCATGCTCTGAAACTCGTGCACTGAATCTCATGCCCTCAAGTTCCTGCACTGAAACTCATGCCCTGAATCTCATGCCCTGAAACTCATGCCCTGAACCTCATGCCCTGAAACTCATGCCCTAAATCACATACCCTGAAACTCCTGCCCTGAAACTCATGCACTGAAACTCATGCACTGAATCTCATGCCCTCAAGTTCCTGGACTGAAACTCATGTCCTGAATCTCATGACCTGAAACTCATGCCCTGAACCTCATGCCCTGAAACTCAAGCCCTGAATCTCATTCCCTGAAACTCATGCCCTAAATCACATACCCTGAAACTCCTGCCCTAAAACTCATGCACTGAAACTCATGCCCTAAAACTCCTGCCCTGAAACTCCTGCCCTGAAACTCATGCCCTGAAACTCATGCCCTGAATCTCCTGTCCTAAAACTCATGCCCTGAATCTCATGCCCTGAAACTCCTGCATTGAAACTCATGCCATGAATCTCATATCCTGAAACTTACACCCTGAATCACATGCCCTGAAACTCCTGCCCTGAAACTCATGCCCTGAAACTCATGCCCTGAATCTCCTGTCCTGAAACGCATGCCCTGAATCTCATGCCCTGAATCTCATGCATTGAAACTCCTGCACTGAAACACCTGCCCTGAATCTCCTGCCCTGAAAATCATGCCCTGAATCTCATGCTCTGAAACTCATGCACTGAATCTCATGCCTTCAAGTTCCTGGACTGAAACTCATGCCCTGAATCTCATGACCTGAAACTCATGCACTGAAACTCATGCCCTGAATCACATGCCCTAAAACTCCTGCCCTGAATCATATGCCCAGAATCTCATGCCCTGAATTACATGCCCTGAAATACCTGCCCTGATCTCATGCCCTGAAACTCATGCCCTGAATCTCATGCCCTGAAACACCTTCCCTCAAACTCATGCACTGAAACTCATGCCCTGAATCTCATGCCTTGAAACTCCTGCCCTCAAACTCATGCACTGAAACTCATGCCCTGAATTTCATGCCCTGAAACTCCTGCACTGAAACTCATGCCATGAATCTCATATCCTGAAACTCACGCCCTGAATCACATGCTCTGAAACTCCTGCCCTGAAACTCATGCCCTGAAACTCATGCCCTGAATCTCATGCCCTGAATCTCATGCCCTGAAACTCCTGCACTGAAACAC
>NW_027277047.1:0-32331 GCF_030028105.1 Mobula birostris
ACTGGCTGAGATATCGGGGTCTGGCTTGGGTGTCGGAGAAGGAACTGGCTGAGATATCGGGGTCTGTCTGCGGTGTGGAGAAGGAACTAGCTCAGATATCGGGGTCTGGCCGGGGTGATGGAGGTGGAACTGGCTGAGATATCGGGGTCTGGCCGGGGAGTTGGAGAAGGAACGGGCTGAGATATCGGGGTCTGTCCACGGTGTCGGAGAAGGACCTGGCTGAGATATCGGGTTCTGGCTGGGGTGTTGGAGAAGGAACTAGCTGAGATATCGGGGTCTGGCCTGGGTGCCGGATTTGGAACTGGGTTAGATATCGGGGTCTGGCCGGAGTGCAGGAGAAGGAACTGGCTGAGATATCGGGATCTGGCCGGGGTGTGCAGGGGGAAATGGCTGGGATATCGGGGTCAGTCCGGGGTGTTGGAGAAGGAACTGGCTGAGATATCGGGGCCTGGCCGGGGTGCTGGAAATGGAACTGGCTGACATATCGCGGTCTGGCAGGGTTGTCGGAGAAGGAACTGGCTGAGATATCGGGGTCTGGCTGGGTTGTCGGAGAAGGGACTGGCTGAGATATCAGGGTCTGTCCGGGGTGTGGAGGAGTAACTGGCTGAGATATCGGGGTCTGTCCGGGGTGTCAGAGAAGAAACTGGCTGAGATATTGGGGTCTGGCTGGACTGTCGGAGGAGGAACTGGAAGAGATTTCGGGGTCTGGCCGAGGTGTGGAGGAGCAACTGGCTGAGTTATCGGGGTCTGGCCGGGGTGTGGAGAAGAAACTGGCTGAGATATCGGGGTCTGGCCGGGATGTGGAAAAGGAACTGGCTGAGCTATCGGGATCTGGCCGGAGTTTGGAGAAGGAACTGGCTGAGCTATCGGGATCTGGCCGGAGTTTGGAGGAGGAACTGGCTGAGAGATCGGGGTCTGGCCGGGGTGTCGGAGAAGGAACTGGCTGAGATATCGGGGTCTGGCCGGAGTGCTGGAGAAGGAACTGTCTGAGATATCGGGATCTGGCTGGGGTGTCGGAGAAAAAACTGGGTGAGATATCGGGGTCTGGCCGGGGTGTTGGAGAAGGAACTGGCTGAGATATCAGGGTCTGTCTGGGGTGTGGAGAAGGAACAGGCTAAGAGATCGGGGTCTGGCCAGGGTGTCGGAGTAGGAACTTGCTGAGATATTGGGATCTGGCCGGGGTGTTGGAGAAGGGACTGGCTGAGATATCAGGGTCTGTCCGAGGTGTGGAGAAGGAACTGGCTGAGATATCGGGGTCTGTCTGCGGTGTGGAGAAGGAACTAGCTGAGATATCGGGGTCTGGCCGGGGTGATGGAGGTGGAACTGGCTGAGATATCGGGGTCTGGCCGGAGAGTTGGAGAAGGAAGGGGCTGAGATATCGGGGTCTGTCCACGGTGTCGGAGAAGGACCTGGCTGAGATATCGGGTTCTGGCTGGGGTGTTGGAGAAGGAACTACCTGAGATATCGGGGTCTGGCCTGGGTGCCGGAGGTGGAACTGGGGTAGATATCGAGGTCTGGCCGGAGTGCAGGAGAAGGAACTGGCTGAGATATCGGGATCTGGCCGGTGTGTGCAGGGGGAAATGGCTGGGATATCGGGGTCAGTCCGGGGTGTTGGAGAAGGTACTGGCTGAGATATCGGGGTCTGTCCGGGGTGTCGGAGAAGGTACTGGCTGAGATATCGGTATCTGTCTGGGGTGTTGGAGAAGAAACTGGCTGAGATATCGGGGTCTGGCTGGGGGTCAGAGAAGGAACTGGCTGAGATTTCGGCGTCTGGCCGTGGTGTCGGAGAAGGAACTGGCTGAGATATCGGGGTCTGGCCGGGGTGTTGGAGAAGGAACTGGCTGAGATATCGGAGTCTGCCGGGGTGTTGGAGGAGGAAATGGCTGGGATATTGAGTTCTGGCCGGGGTGTCGGAGAAGGAACTGGCTGAGATATCGGGGTCTGTCCGGGATGTGGAGACTCAACTGGCTGAGATATCGGGGTCTGGCCGGGGTGTGGAGAACGAACTAGCTAAGGTATCGGAGTTTGGCATTGGTGTCGGAGAAGGAACTGGCTGTGATATCGGGGTCTGGCTTGGGTGTCGGAGAAGGAACTGGCTGAGATATCGGGGTCTGTCTGCGGTGTGGAGAAGGAACTAGCTCAGATATCGGGGTCTGGCCGGGGTGATGGAGGTGGAACTGGCTGAGATATCGGGGTCTGGCCGGGGAGTTGGAGAAGGAACGGGCTGAGATATCGGGGTCTGTCCACGGTGTCGGAGAAGGACCTGGCTGAGATATCGGGTTCTGGCTGGGGTGTTGGAGAAGGAACTAGCTGAGATATCGGGGTCTGGCCTGGGTGCCTGAGGTGGAACTGGGGTAGATATCGGGGTCTGGCCGGAGTGCAGGAGAAGGAACTGGCTGAGATATTGGGATCTGGCCGGGGTGTGCAGGGGGAAATGGCTGGGATATCGGGGTCAGTCCGGGGTGTTGGAGAAGGAACTGGCTGAGATATCGGGGCCTGGCCGGGGTGCTGGAAATGGAACTGGCTGACATATCGCGGTCTGGCAGGGGTGTCGGAGAAGGAACTGGCTGAGATATCGGGGTCTGGCTGGGTTGTCGGAGAAGGGACTGGCTGAGATATCAGGGTCTGTCCGGGGTGTGGAGGAGTAACTGGCTGAGATATCGGGGTCTGTCCGGAGTGTCAGAGAAGAAACTGGCTGAGATATTGGGGTCTGGCTGGACTGTCGGAGGAGAACTGGAAGAGATTTCGGGGTCTGGCCGAGGTGTGGAGGAGCAACTGGTTGAGTTATCGGGGTCTGGCCGGGGTGTGGAGAAGAAACTGGCTGAGATATCGGGGTCTGGCCGGGATGTGGAAAAGGAACTGGCTGAGATATCGGGGTCTGGCTGGATTGTCGGAGAAGGAACTGTCTGAGATATCGGGGTCTCGCCGGGGTGATGGAGGTGGAACTGGCTGAGATATCGGGGTCTGGCTGGGGAGTCTTAGAAGGAACGGGCTGAGATATCGGGGTCTGGCCGGGGTGTCGGAGAAGGAACCGGCTGAGATATCGGGGTCTGGCCGGGGTGCTGGAGGTGGAACTTGGGGATATATCGGGGTCTGGCTGGGGTGTCGGAGAAGGAACTGGCTGTGATATCGGGGTCTGGCCGGGGTGTCGGAGGAGGAACTGGCTGAGATATCGGGGTCTGGCCGGAGTGCTGGAGAAGGAACTGGCTGAGATATTGTGATCTGGCTGGGGTGTCGGAGAATGAACTGGCTGATTTATTAGGGTCTGTCCGGGGTGTTGGAGAAGGAACTGGCTGAGATATCGGTGTCTGGCCGGGTTGTCGGAGGTGCAACTGGCTGAGATATCGGGGTCTGGCTGTGGTGTCGGAGAAGGGATTGGCTGAGATATCAGGGTCTGTCCGGGGTGTGGAAAAGGAACTGGCTAAGATAGCGGGGTCTGGCCAGGGTGTCGGAGAAGGAACTGGCTGAGCTATCGGGATCTGGCCGGAGTTTGGAGAAGGAACTGGCTGAGCTATCGGGATCTGGCCGGAGTTTGGAGGAGGAACTGGCTGAGATATCGGGGTCTGGCCGGGGTGTCGGAGAAAGATTTGGCTGATATATCGGGGTCTGGCCGGGGTGTCGGAGAAGGAACTGGCTGAGATATCGGGGTCTGGCCGGAGTGCTGGAGAAGGTGACTGTCTGAGATATCGGGATCTGGCTGGGGTGTCGGAGAAAAAACTGGGTGAGATATCGGGGTCTGGCCGGGGTGTTGGAGAAGGAACTGGCTGAGATATCAGGGTCTGTCTGGGGTGTGAAGAAGGAACAGGCTAAGAGATCGGGGTCTGGCCAGGGTGTCGGAGTAGGAACTTGCTGAGATATTGGGATCTGGCCGGGGTGTTGGAGAAGGGACTGGCTGAGATATCAGGGTCTGTCCGAGGTGTGGAGAAGGAACTGGCTGAGATATCGGGGTCTGTCTGCGGTGTGGAGAAGGAACTAGCTGAGATATCGGGGTCTGGCCGGGGTGATGGAGGTGGAACTGGCTGAGATATCGGGGTCTGGCCGGAGAGTTGGAGAAGGAACGGGCTGAGATATCGGGGTCTGTCCACGGTGTCGGAGAACGACCTGGCTGAGATATCGGGTTCTGGCTGGGGTGTTGGAGAAGGATCTAGCTGAGATATCGGGGTCTGGCCTGGGTGCCGGAGGTGGAACTGGGGTAGATATCGGGGTGTGGCCGGAGTGCAGGAGAAGGAACTGGCTGAGATATCGGGATCTGGCCGGTGTGTGCAGGGGGAAATGGCTGGAATATCGGGGTCAGTCCGGGGTGTTGGAGAAGGTACTGGCTGAGATATCGGGGTCTGTCCGGGGTGTCGGAGAAGGTACTGGCTCAGATATCGGTATCTGTCTGGGGTGTTGGAGAAGAAACTGGCTGAGATATCGGGGTCTGGCTGGGGGTCAGAGAAGGAACTGGCTGAGATTTCGGCATCTGGCCGTGGTGTCGGAGAAGGAACTGGCTGAGATATCGGGGTCTGGCCGGGGTGTTGGAGAAGGAACTGGCTGAGATATCGGAGTCTGCCGGGGTGTTGGAGGAGGAACTGGCTGGGATATTGGGGTCTGGCCGGGGTGTCGGAGAAGGAACTGGCTGAGATATCGGGGTCTGTCCGGGATGTGGAGACTCAACTGGCTGAGATATCGGGGTCTGGCCGGGGTGTGGAGAAGGAACTAGCTAAGATATCGGAGTTTGGCATTGGTGTCGGAGAAGGAACTGGCTGAGATATCGGCGTCTGGCTTGGGTGTCGGAGAAGGAACTGGCTGAGATATCGGGGTCTGTCTACGGTGTGGAGAAGGAACTAGCTCAGATATCGGGGTCTGGCCGGGGTGATGGAGGTGGAACTGGCTGAGATATCGGGGTCTGGCCGGGGAGTTGGAGAAGGAACGGGCTGAGATATCGGGGTCTGTCCACGGTGTCGGAGAAGGACCTGGCTGAGATATCGGGTTCTGGCTGGGGTGTTGGAGAAGGAACTAGCTGAGATATCGGGGTCTGGCCTGGGTGCCGGAGGTGGAACTGGAGTAGATATCGGGGTCTGGCCGGAGTGCAGGAGAAGGAACTGGCTGAGATATCGGGATCTGGCCGGGGTGTGCAGGGGGAAATGACTGGGATATCGGGGTCAGTCCGGGGTGTTGGGGAAGGAACTGGCTGAGATATCGGGGCCTGGCCGGGGTGCTGGAAATGGAACTGGCTGACATATCGCGGTCTGGCAGGGGTGTCGGAGAAGGAACTGGCTGAGATATCGGGGTTTGGCTGGGTTGTCGGAGAAGGGACTGGCTGAGATATCGGGGTCTGTCCGGGGTGTGGAGGAGTAACTGGCTGAGATATCGGGGTCTGTCCGGGGTGTCAGAGAAGAAACTGGCTGAGATATTGGGGTCTGGCTGGACTGTCGGAGGAGGAACTGGAAGAGATTTCGGGGTCTGGCCGAGCTGTGGAGGAGCAACTGGCTGAGTTATCGGGGTCTGGCCGGGGTGTCAGAGAAGAAACTGGCTGAGATATCGGGGTTTGGTTGGATTGTCGGAGAAGGAACTGTCTGAGATATCGGGGTCTCGCCGGGGTGATGGAGGTGGAACTGGCTGAGATATCGGGGTCTGGCTGGGGAGTCTTAGAAGGAACGGGCTGAGATATCGGGGTCTGGCTGGGGTGTCGGAGAAGGAACTGGCTGAGATATCGGGGTCTGGTCGGGGTGCTGGAGGTGGAACTTGGGGATATATCGGGGTCTGGCTGGGGTGTCGGAGAAGGAACTGGCTGTGATATCGGGGTCTGGCCGGGGTGTCGGAGGTGCAACTGGCTGAGATATCGGTGTCTGGCTGGGGTGTCGGAGAAGGGATTGGCTGAGATATCAGGGTCTGTCCGGAGTGTGGAGAAGGAACTGGCTAAGATATCGTGGTCTGGCCAGGGTGTCGGAGAAGGAACTGGCTGAGATATCGGGGTCTGGCTGGGGTGTCGGAGAAGGAACTGGCTGAGATATCGGGGTCTCTCTGCGGTGTGGTGAAGGAACAGGCTGAGATATCGGGGTCTGGCCGGGTTGATGGAGGTGGAACTGGCTGAGGTATCGGGGTCTGGCCGGGGTGTTGGAGGAGGAACTGGCTGAGATATATGGTTCTGTCCGGGGTGTGGAGAAGGAACCGGCTGAGATATCGGGGTCTGGCTGGGGGTCGGAGAAGGAACTGGCTGAGATTTCGGCGTCTGGCCGTGGTGTCGGAGAAGGAACTGGCTGTGATATCGGGGTCTGGCCAGTGTGTTGGAGAAGGAACTGGCTGAGATATCGGAGTCTGCCGGGGTGTTGGAGGAGGAACTGGCTGGGATATTGGGGTCTGGCCGGGGTGTGGAAAAGTAACTGGCTGAGATATCAGGGTATGGCCGGGGTGTGAAGAAGGAACTGGTCGAAATATGGGGTCTGGCCGGGATGTTGGAGAAGGAACTTGCTGAGATATCGGGGTCTGCCGGTGCGTTGGAGGAGGAACTGGCTGGGATATTGGGGTCAGACGGGGTGTGGAGAAGTAACTGGCTGAGATATTAGGGTCTGGCTGGGGGTCGGAGAAGGAACTGGCTGAGATATCGGGGTCTCTCTGCGATGTGGAGAAGGAACTAGCTGAGATATCGGGGTCTGGCCGGGGTGATGGAGGTGGAACTGGCTGAGAAATCGGGGTATGGCCGGAGAGTCGGAGAAGGAACGGGCTAAGATATCGGGGTCTGTCCGGGGTGTCGGAGAAGGAACTGGCTGAGATATCGGGGTCTGGCTGGGGTGTAGGAGAAGTAACTGGCTGTGATATCGGGGTCTGGCTGGAGTGTGGAGAATGTACTGACTGAGATATCGGGGTCTGGCCGGGGTGTCAGAGAAGGAACTGGCTGAGTTATCGGGGTCTGTCCGGGGTGTCAGAGAAGAAACTGGCTGAGATTTTGGGGTCTGGCTGGACTGTCGGAGAAGGAACTGGCTGAGATATCGGGGTCTGGCCGGAGTGCTGGAGAAGGAACTGGCTGAGATATTGTGATCTGGCTGGGGTGTCGGAGAATGAACTGGCTGAGATATTGGGGTCTGTCCGGGGTGTTGGAGAAGGAACTGGCTGTGATATCGGGGTCTGGCCAGCGTGTCGGAGGTGCAACTGGCTGAGATATCGGGGTCTGGCTGGGGTGTCGGAGAAGGGATTGGCCTAGATATCAGGGTCTGTCCGGGGTGTGGAGAAGGAACTGGCTAAGATATCGGGGTCTGGCCAGGGTGTCGGAGAAGGAACTGGCTGAGCTATCGGGATCTGGCCGGAGTTTGGAGGAGAAACTGGCAGAGATATCGGGGTCTGGCCGGGGTGTTGGAGAAGGAACTGGCTGATATATCGGGGTCTGGCCGGGGTGTCGGAGAAGGAACTGGCTGAGATATCGGGGTCTGGCCGGCGTGCTGGAGAAGGAACTGGCTGAGATATCGGGATCTGGCTGGGGTGTCGGAGAAAGAACTGGGTGAGATATCGGGGTCTGGCCGGGGTGTGGAGAAGAAACTGGCTGAGATATCGGGGTCTGGCCGGGATGTGGAAAAGGAACTGGCTGAGATATCGGGGTCTGGCTGGATTGTCGGAGAAGGAACTGTCTGAGATATCGGGGTCTCGCCGGGGTGATGGAGGTGGAACTGGCTGAGATATTCGGGGTATGGCTGGGGAGTCTTAGAAGGAACGGGCTGAGATATCGGGGTCTGGCCGGGGTGTCGGAGAAGGAACTGGCTGAGATATCGGGGTCTGGCCGGGGTGCTGGAGGTGGAACTTGGGGAGGTATCGGGGTCTGGCCGGGGTGTCGGAGAAGGAACTGGCTGTGATATCGGGGTCTGGCCGGGGTGTCGGAGAAGGAACTGGCTGAGATATCGGGGTCTGGCCGGGATGTCGGAGAAGGAACTGTCTGAGATATCGGGGTCTGGCCGGGTTGATGGAGGTGGAACTGGCTGAGGTATCGGGGTCTGGCCGGGGTGTTGGAGGAGGAACTGGCTGAGATATATGGTTCTGTCCGGGGTGTGGAGAAGGAACCGGCTGAGATATCGGGGTCTGGCTGGGGGTCGGAGAAGGAACTGGCTGAGATTTCGGCGTCTGGCCGTGGTGTCGGAGAAGGAACTGGCTGTGATATCGGGGTCTGGCCAGTGTGTTGGAGAAGGAACTGGCTGAGATATCGGAGTCTGCCGGGGTGTTGGAGGAGGAACTGGCTGGGATATTGGGGTCTGGCCGGGGTGTGGAAAAGTAACTGGCTGAGATATCAGGGTATGGCCGGGGTGTGAAGAAGGAACTGGTCGAAATATGGGGTCTGGCCGGGATGTTGGAGAAGGAACTTGCTGAGATATCGGGGTCTGCCGGTGCGTTGGAGGAGGAACTGGCTGGGATATTGGGGTCAGACGGGGTGTGGAGAAGTAACTGGCTGAGATATTAGGGTCTGGCTGGGGGTCGGAGAAGGAACTGGCTGAGATATCGGGGTCTGGCCGGGGTGATGGAGGTGGAACTGGCTGAGAAATCGGGGTATGGCCGGAGAGTCGGAGAAGGAACGGGCTAAGATATCGGGGTCTGTCCGGGGTGTCGGAGAAGGAACTGGCTGAGATATCGGGGTCTGGCTGGGGTGTAGGAGAAGTAACTGGCTGTGATATCGGGGTCTGGCTGGAGTGTGGAGAATGTACTGACTGAGATATCGGGGTCTGGCCGGGGTGTCAGAGAAGGAACTGGCTGAGTTATCGGGGTCTGTCCGGGGTGTCAGAGAAGAAACTGGCTGAGATTTTGGGGTCTGGCTGGACTGTCGGAGAAGGAACTGGCTGAGATATCGGGGTCTGGCCGGAGTGCTGGAGAAGGAACTGGCTGAGATATTGTGATCTGGCTGGGGTGTCGGAGAATGAACTGGCTGAGATATTGGGGTCTGTCCGGGGTGTTGGAGAAGGAACTGGCTGTGATATCGGGGTCTGGCCAGCGTGTCGGAGGTGCAACTGGCTGAGATATCGGGGTCTGGCTGGGGTGTCGGAGAAGGGATTGGCCTAGATATCAGGGTCTGTCCGGGGTGTGGAGAAGGAACTGGCTAAGATATCGGGGTCTGGCCAGGGTGTCGGAGAAGGAACTGGCTGAGCTATCGGGATCTGGCCGGAGTTTGGAGGAGAAACTGGCAGAGATATCGGGGTCTGGCCGGGGTGTTGGAGAAGGAACTGGCTGATATATCGGGGTCTGGCCGGGGTGTCGGAGAAGGAACTGGCTGAGATATCGGGGTCTGGCCGGCGTGCTGGAGAAGGAACTGGCTGAGATATCGGGATCTGGCTGGGGTGTCGGAGAAAGAACTGGGTGAGATATCGGGGTCTGGCCGGGGTGTGGAGAAGAAACTGGCTGAGATATCGGGGTCTGGCCGGGATGTGGAAAAGGAACTGGCTGAGATATCGGGGTCTGGCTGGATTGTCGGAGAAGGAACTGTCTGAGATATCGGGGTCTCGCCGGGGTGATGGAGGTGGAACTGGCTGAGATATTCGGGGTATGGCTGGGGAGTCTTAGAAGGAACGGGCTGAGATATCGGGGTCTGGCCGGGGTGTCGGAGAAGGAACTGGCTGAGATATCGGGGTCTGGCCGGGGTGCTGGAGGTGGAACTTGGGGAGGTATCGGGGTCTGGCCGGGGTGTCGGAGAAGGAACTGGCTGTGATATCGGGGTCTGGCCGGGGTGTCGGAGAAGGAACTGGCTGAGATATCGGGGTCTGGCCGGGATGTCGGAGAAGGAACTGTCTGAGATATCGGGGTCTGGCCGGGTTGATGGAGGTGGAACTGGCTGAGGTATCGGGGTCTGGCCGGGGTGTTGGAGGAGGAACTGGCTGAGATATATGGTTCTGTCCGGGGTGTGGAGAAGGAACCGGCTGAGATATCGGGGTCTGGCTGGGGGTCGGAGAAGGAACTGGCTGAGATTTCGGCGTCTGGCCGTGGTGTCGGAGAAGGAACTGGCTGTGATATCGGGGTCTGGCCAGTGTGTTGGAGAAGGAACTGGCTGAGATATCGGAGTCTGCCGGGGTGTTGGAGGAGGAACTGGCTGGGATATTGGGGTCTGGCCGGGGTGTGGAAAAGTAACTGGCTGAGATATCAGGGTATGGCCGGGGTGTGAAGAAGGAACTGGTCGAAATATGGGGTCTGGCCGGGATGTTGGAGAAGGAACTTGCTGAGATATCGGGGTCTGCCGGTGCGTTGGAGGAGGAACTGGCTGGGATATTGGGGTCAGACGGGGTGTGGAGAAGTAACTGGCTGAGATATTAGGGTCTGGCTGGGGGTTGGAGAAGGAACTGGCTGAGATATCGGGGTCTCTCTGCGATGTGGAGAAGGAACTAGCTGAGATATCGGGGTCTGGCCGGGGTGATGGAGGTGGAACTGGCTGAGAAATCGGGGTATGGCCGGAGAGTCGGAGAAGGAACGGGCTAAGATATCGGGGTCTGTCCGGGGTGTCGGAGAAGGAACTGGCTGAGATATCGGGGTCTGGCTGGGGTGTAGGAGAAGTAACTGGCTGTGATATCGGGGTCTGGCTGGAGTGTGGAGAATGTACTGACTGAGATATCGGGGTCTGGCCGGGGTGTCAGAGAAGGAACTGGCTGAGTTATCGGGGTCTGTCCGGGGTGTCAGAGAAGAAACTGGCTGAGATTTTGGGGTCTGGCTGGACTGTCGGAGAAGGAACTGGCTGAGATATCGGGGTCTGGCCGGAGTGCTGGAGAAGGAACTGGCTGAGATATTGTGATCTGGCTGGGGTGTCGGAGAATGAACTGGCTGAGATATTGGGGTCTGTCCGGGGTGTTGGAGAAGGAACTGGCTGTGATATCGGGGTCTGGCCAGCGTGTCGGAGGTGCAACTGGCTGAGATATCGGGGTCTGGCTGGGGTGTCGGAGAAGGGATTGGCCTAGATATCAGGGTCTGTCCGGGGTGTGGAGAAGGAACTGGCTAAGATATCGGGGTCTGGCCAGGGTGTCGGAGAAGGAACTGGCTGAGCTATCGGGATCTGGCCGGAGTTTGGAGGAGAAACTGGCAGAGATATCGGGGTCTGGCCGGGGTGTTGGAGAAGGAACTGGCTGATATATCGGGGTCTGGCCGGGGTGTCGGAGAAGGAACTGGCTGAGATATCGGGGTCTGGCCGGCGTGCTGGAGAAGGAACTGGCTGAGATATCGGGATCTGGCTGGGGTGTCGGAGAAAGAACTGGGTGAGATATCGGGGTCTGGCCGGGGTGTGGAGAAGAAACTGGCTGAGATATCGGGGTCTGGCCGGGATGTGGAAAAGGAACTGGCTGAGATATCGGGGTCTGGCTGGATTGTCGGAGAAGGAACTGTCTGAGATATCGGGGTCTCGCCGGGGTGATGGAGGTGGAACTGGCTGAGATATTCGGGGTATGGCTGGGGAGTCTTAGAAGGAACGGGCTGAGATATCGGGGTCTGGCCGGGGTGTCGGAGAAGGAACTGGCTGAGATATCGGGGTCTGGCCGGGGTGCTGGAGGTGGAACTTGGGGAGGTATCGGGGTCTGGCCGGGGTGTCGGAGAAGGAACTGGCTGTGATATCGGGGTCTGGCCGGGGTGTCGGAGAAGGAACTGGCTGAGATATCGGGGTCTGGCCGGGATGTCGGAGAAGGAACTGTCTGAGATATCGGGGTCTGGGCGGAGTGCTGGAGAAGGAACTGGCTGAGATATTGTGATCTGGCTGGGGTGTCGGAGAATGAACTGGCTGATATATTGGGGTCTGTCCGGGGTGTTGGAGAAGGAACTGGCTGAGATATCGGTGTCTGGCTGGGTTGTCGGAGGTGCAACTGGCTGAGATATCGGGGTCTGGCTGGGGTGTCGGAGAAGGGATTGGCCTAGATATCAGCGTCTGTCCGGGGTGTGGAGAAGGAACTGGCTAAGATATCGGGGTCTGGCCAGGGTGTCGGAGAAGGAACTGGCTGAGCTATCGGGATCTGGCCGGAGTTTGGAGGAGGAACTGGCAGAGATATCGGGGTCTGGCCGGGGTGTCGGAGAAGGAACTGGCTGATATATCGGGGTCTGGCCGGGGTGTCGGAGAAGGAACTGGCTGAGATATCGGGGTCTGGCCGGAGTGCTGTAGAAGGAACTGGCTGAGATATCGGGATCTGGCTGGGGTGTCGGAGAAAGAACTGGGTGAGATATCGGGGTCTGGCCGGGGTGTTGGAGAAGGAACTGGCTGAGATATCAGGGTCTGTCTGGGGTGTGGAGAAGGAACAGGCTAAGAGATCGGGGTCTGGCCAGGGTGTCGGAGAAGGAACTGGCTGAGATATTGGGATCTGGCCGGGGTGTTGGAGAAGGAACTGGCTGAGATATCAGGGTCAGTCCGGGGTGTGGAGAAGGAACTGGCTAAGATATCCGGGTCTGGCCAGGGTGTCGGAGAGGGAACTGGCTGAGATATTGGGATCTGGCTGGGGTGTCGGAGAAAGAACTGGCTGAGATATCGGGTCTGGCCCGGGTTCTGGAGGTGGAACTGGCTGAGATATCGGGGTCTGGCCGGGGTGTCGGAGAAGGAACTGTCTGAGATATCGGGGTCTGGCCGGGGTGCTGGAGGTGGAACTTGGGGAGATATCGGGGTCTGGCTGGGGTGTCGGAGATGGAACTGGCTGTGATATCGGGGTCTGGCCGGGGTGTCGGAGAAGGATCTGGCTGAGATATCGGGGTCTGGCCAGGGTGTTGGAGATGGAACTGGCTGAGATATCGGGGTCTGGCCGGGGTGTCGGAGAAAGAACTGGCTGATATATCGGGATCTGGCCGGGGTGTCGGAGAAGGAACTGGCTGAGATATCGGGGTCTGGCCGGAGTGCTGGAGAAGGAACTGGCTGAGATATTGTGATCTGGCTGGGGTGTCGGAGAATGAACTGGCTGATATATCGGGGTCTGTCCGGGGTGTTGGAGAAGGAACTGGCTGAGATATCGGTGTCTGGCCGGGTTGTCGGAGGTGCAACTGGCTGAGATATCGGGGTCTGGGTGGGGTGTCGGAGAAGGGATTGGCTGAGATATCAGGGTCTGTCCGGGGTGTGGAGAAGGAACTAGCTAAGATATCGTGGTCTGGCCAGGGTGTCGGAGAAGGAACTGGCTGAGATATCGGGGTCTGGCTGGGGTGTCGGAGAAGGAACTGGCTGAGATATCGGGGTCTCTCTGCGGTGTGGTGAAGGAACAGGCTGAGATATCGGGGTCTGGCCGGGGTGATGGAGGAGGAACTGGCTGAGATATAGGGTTCTGTCCAGGGTGTGGAGAAGGAACCGGCTGAGATATCGGGGTCTGTCCTGGGTGTCGGAGAAGGTGCTGGCTGAGATATCGGTATCTGTCTGGGGTGTTGGAGAAGAAACTGGCTGAGATATCGGGGTCTGGCCGTGGTGTCGGAGAAGGAACTGGCTGAGATATCGGGGTCTGGCCAGGGTGTTGGAGAAGGAACTGGCTGAGATATCGGAGTCTGCCGGGGTGTTGGAGGAGGAACTGGCTGGGATATTGGGGTCTGGCCGGGGTGTGGAAAAGTAACTGGCTGAGATATCAGGGTCTGCCGGGGTGTCAAGAAGGAACTGGCTGAAATATGGGGTCTGACCGGGATGTTGGAGAAGGAACTTGCTGAGATATCGGGGTCTGCCGGTGCGTTGGAGGAGGAACTGGCTGGGACATTGGGGTCAGTCCGGGGTGCTGGAGGTGGAACTTGGGGATATATCGGGGTCTGGGTGGGGTGTCGGAGAAGGAACTGGCTGAGATATCGGGGTCTGGCCGGGGTGCTGGAGGTGGAACTTGGGGATATATCGGGGTCTGACTGGGGTGTCGGAGAAGGGATTGGCTGAGATATCAGGGTCTGTCCGGGGAGTGGAGAAGGAACTGGCTAAGATATCGTGGTCTGGCCAGGGTGTCGGAGAAGGAACTGGCTGAGATATCGGGGTCTGGCTGGGGTGTCGGAGAAGGAACTGGCTGAGATATCGGGGTCTCTCTGCGGTGTGGTGAAGGAACAGGCTGAGATATCGGGGTCTGGCCGGGTTGATGGAGGTGGAACTGGCTGAGGTATCGGGGTCTGGCCGGGGTGTTGGAGGAGGAACTGGCTGAGATATATGGTTCTGTCCGGGGTGTGGAGAAGGAACCGGCTGAGATATCGGGGTCTGGCTGGGGATCGGAGAAGGAACTGGCTGAGATTTCGGCGTCTGGCCGTGGTGTCGGAGAAGGAACTGGCTGAGATATCGGGGTCTGGCCAGTGTGTTGGAGAAGGAACTGGCTGAGATATCGGAGTCTGCCGGGGTGTTGGAGGAGGAACTGGCTGGGATATTGGGGTCTGGCCGGGGTGTGGAAAAGTAACTGGCTGAGATATCAGGGTATGGCCGGGGTGTGAAGAAGGAACTGGCTGAAATATGGGGTCTGGCCGGGATGTTGGAGAAGGAACTTGCTGAGATATCGGGGTCTGCCGGTGCGTTGGAGGAGGAACTGGCTGGGATATTGGGGTCAGACGGGGTGTGGAGAAGTAACTGGCTGAGATATTAGGGTCTGTCCGGGGTGTGGAGAACGAACTGGCTGAGATATCGGGATCTGTCCGGGGTGTTGGAGAAGGAACTGGCTGAGATATCGGGGTCTGGCCGGGTTGTGGAGAAGGAGCTAGCTAAGATATCGGAGTCTGGCCGGGGTGTCGAAGAAGGAACTGGCTGAGATATCGGGGTCTGGCTGGGGTGTCGGAGAAGGAACTGGCTGAGATATCGGTGTCTCTCTGCGATGTGGAGAAGGAACTAGCTGAGATATCGGGGTCTGGCCGGAGAGTCGGAGAAGGAACGGGCTAAGATATCGGGGTCTGTCCGGGGTGTCGGAGAAGGAACTGGCTGAGATATCGGGGTCTGGCTGGGGTGTAGGAGAAGTAACTGGCTGTGATATCGGGGTCTGGCTGGAGTGTGGAGAAGGTACTGGCTGAGATATCGGGGTCTGGCCAGGGTGTCAGAGAAGGAACTGGCTGAGTTATCGGGGTCTGTCCGGGGTGTCAGAGAAGAAACTGGCTGAGATTTTGGGGTCTGGCTGGACTGTCGGAGGAAAAACTGGAAGAGATTTCGGGGTCTGGCCGGGGTGTGGAGGAGCAACTGGCTGAGATATCGGGGTCTGGCCGGGGTGTGGAGAAGAAACTGGCTGAGATAGCGGGGTCTGGCCGGGATGTGGAAAAGGAACTGGCTGAGATATCGGGGTCTGGCTGGATTGTCGGAGAAGGAACTGTCTGAGATATCGGGGTCTCGCCGGGGTGATGGAGGTGGAACTGGCTGAGATATTCGGGGTATGGCTGGGGAGTCTTAGAAGGAACGGGCTGAGATATCGGGGTCTGGCCGGGGTGTCGGAGAAGGAACCGGCTGAGATATCGGTGTCTGGCCGGGGTGCTGGAGGTGGAACTTGGGGAGATATCGGGGTCTGGCTGGGGTGTCGGAAAAGGAACTGGCTGTGATATCGGGGTCTGGCCGGGGTGTCGGAGAAGGAACTGGCTGAGATATCGGGGTCTGGCCGGGATGTCGGAGAAGGGACTGGCTGAGATGTCGGGGTCTGGCCGGAGTGCTGGAGAAGGAACTGGCTGAGATATTGTGATCGGGCTGGGGTGTCGGAGAATGAACTGGCTGATATATTGGGGTCTGTCCGGGGTGTTGGAGAAGGAACTGGCTGGGATATCGGTGTCTGGCTGGGTTGTCGGAGGTGCAACTGGCTGAGATATCGGGGTCTGGCTGGGGTGTCGGAGAAGGGATTGGCCTAGATATCAGGGTCTGTCCGGGGTGTGGAGAAAGAACTGGCTAAGATATCGGGGTCTGGCCAGGGTGTCGGAGAGGGAACTGGCTGAGATATTGGGATCTGGCTGGGGTGTCGGAGAAAGAACTGGCTGAGATATCGGGTCTGGCCCGGGTTCTGGAGGTGGAACTGGCTGAGATATCGGGGTCTGGCCAGGGTGTCGGAGAAGGAACTGTCTGAGATATCGGGGTCTGGCCGGGGTGTCGGAGAAGGATCTGGCTGAGATATCGTGGTCTGGCTGGGGTGCTGGAGAAGGAACTGGCTGCGACATCGGGGTCTGTCCGGGGTGTCGGAGAAGGAACTGGCTGACATATCGGGGTCTGGCCGGGGTGTTGGAGATGGAACTGGCCGAGATATCGGGGTCTGGCCGGGGTGTCGGAGAAAGAACTGGCTGATATATCGGGATCTGGCCGGGGTGTCGGAGAAGGAACTGGCTGAGATATCGGGGTCTGGCCGGAGTGCTGGAGAAGGAACTGGCTGAGCTATTGTGATCTGGCTGGGGTGTCGGAGAATGAACTGGCTGATATATCGGGGTCTGTCCGGGGTGTTGGAGAAGGAACTGGCTGAGATATCGGTGTCTGGCCGGGTTGTCGGAGGTGCAACTGGCTGAGATATCGGGGTCTGGGTGGGGTGTCGGAGAAGGAACTGGCTGAGTTATCGGGGTCTGTCCGGGGTGTCAGAGAAGAAACTGGCTGAGATTTTGGGGTCTGGCTGGACTGTCGGAGGAGGAACTTGAAGAGATTTCGGGGTCTGGCCGGGGTGTGGAGGAGCAACTGGCTGAGATAACGGGGTCTGGCCGGGGTGTGGAGAAGAAACTGGCTGAGATATCGGGGTCTGGCCGGGATGTGGAAAAGGAACTGGCTGAGATATCGGGGTCTCGCCGGGATGATGGAGGTGGAACTGGCTGAGATATCGGGGTCTGGCTGGGGAGTCTTAGAAGGAACGGGCTGAGATATCGGGGTCTGGCCGGGGTGTCGGAGAAGGACCTGGCTGAGATATCGGGGTCTGGCCGGGGTGCTGGAAATGGAACTGGCTGACATATCGCGGTCTGGCAGGGGTGTCGGAGAAGGAACTGGCTGAGATATCGGGGTCTGGCTGGGTTGTCGGAGAAGGGACTGGCTGAGATATCAGGGTCTGTCCGGGGTGTGGAGGAGTAACTGGCTGAGATATCGGGGTCTGTCCGGGGTGTCAGAGAAGAAACTGGCTGAGATATTGGGGTCTGGCTGGACTGTCGGAGGAGGAACTGGAAGAGATTTCGGGGTCTGGCCGAGGTGTGGAGGAGCAACTGGCTGAGTTATCGGGGTCTGGCCGGGGTGTGGAGAAGAAACTGGCTGAGATATCGGGGTCTGGCCGGAATGTGGAAAAGGAACTGGCTGAGATATCGGGGTTTGGCTGGATTGTCGGAGAAGGAACTGTCTGAGATATCGGGGTCTCGCCGGGGTGATGGAGGTGGAACTGGCTGAGATATCGGGGTCTGGCTGGGGAGTCTTAGAAGGAACGGGCTGAGATATCGGGGTCTGGCCGGGGTGTCGGAGAAGGAACCGGCTGAGATATCGGTGTCTGGCCGGGGTGCTGGAGGTGGAACTTGGGGAGATATCGGGGTCTGGCTGGGGTGTCGGAAAAGGAACTGGCTGTGATATCGGGGTCTGGCCGGGGTGTCGGAGAAGGAACTGGCTGAGATATCGGGGTCTGGCCGGGATGTCGGAGAAGGGACTGGCTGAGATGTCGGGGTCTGGCCGGAGTGCTGGAGAAGGAACTGGCTGAGATATTGTGATCTGGCTGGGGTGTCGGAGAATGAACTGGCTGATATATTGGGGTCTGTCCGGGGTGTTGGAGAAGGAACTGGCTGGGATATCGGTGTCTGGCTGGGTTGTCGGAGGTGCAACTGGCTGAGATATCGGGGTCTGGCTGGGGTGTCGGAGAAGGGATTGGCCTAGATATCAGGGTCTGTCCGGGGTGTGGAGAAGGAACTGGCTAAGATATCGGGGTCTGGCCAGGGTGTCGGAGAGGGAACTGGCTGAGATATTGGGATCTGGCTGGGGTGTCGGAGAAAGAACTGGCTGAGATATCGGGTCTGGCCCGGGTTCTGGAGGTGGAACTGGCTGAGATATCGGGGTCTGGCCGGGGTGTTGGAGAAGGAACTGTCTGAGATATCGGGGTCTGGCCGGGGTGTCGGAGAAGGATCTGGCTGAGATATCGTGGTCTGGCTGGGGTGCTGGAGAAGGAACTGGCTGCGACATCGGGGTCTGTCCGGGGTGTCGGAGAAGGAACTGGCTGACATATCGGGGTCTGGCCGGGGTGTTGGAGATGGAACTGGCCGAGATATCGGGGTCTGGCCGGGGTGTCGGAGAAAGAACTGGCTGATATATCGGGATCTGGCCGGGGTGTCGGAGAAGGAACTGGCTGAGATATCGGGGTCTGGCCGGAGTGCTGGAGAAGGAACTGGCTGAGCTATTGTGATCTGGCTGGGGTGTCGGAGAATGAACTGGCTGATATATCGGGGTCTGTCCGGGGTGTTGGAGAAGGAACTGGCTGAGATATCGGTGTCTGGCCGGGTTGTCGGAGGTGCAACTGGCTGAGATATCGGGGTCTGGGTGGGGTGTCGGAGAAGGAACTGGCTGAGTTATCGGGGTCTGTCCGGGGTGTCAGAGAAGAAACTGGCTGAGATTTTGGGGTCTGGCTGGACTGTCGGAGGAGGAACTTGAAGAGATTTCGGGGTCTGGCCGGGGTGTGGAGGAGCAACTGGCTGAGATATCGGGGTCTGGCCGGGGTGTGGAGAAGAAACTGGCTGAGATATCGGGGTCTGGCCGGGATGTGGAAAAGGAACTGGCTGAGATATCGGGGTCTCGCCGGGATGATGGAGGTGGAACTGGCTGAGATATCGGGGTCTGGCTGGGGAGTCTTAGAAGGAACGGGCTGAGATATCGGGGTCTGGCCGGGGTGTCGGAGAAGGACCTGGCTGAGGTATCGGGGTCTGGCCGGGGTGCTGGAAATGGAACTGGCTGACATATCGCGGTCTGGCAGGGGTGTCGGAGAAGGAACTGGCTGAGATATCGGGGTCTGGCTGGGTTGTCGGAGAAGGGACTGGCTGAGATATCAGGGTCTGTCCGGGGTGTGGAGGAGTAACTGGCTGAGATATCGGGGTCTGTCCGGGGTGTCAGAGAAGAAACTGGCTGAGATATTGGGGTCTGGCTGGACTGTCGGAGGAGGAACTGGAAGAGATTTCGGGGTCTGGCCGAGGTGTGGAGGAGCAACTGGCTGAGTTATCGGGGTCTGGCCGGGGTGTGGAGAAGAAACTGGCTGAGATATCGGGGTCTGGCCGGAATGTGGAAAAGGAACTGGCTGAGATATCGGGGTTTGGCTGGATTGTCGGAGAAGGAACTGTCTGAGATATCGGGGTCTCGCCGGGGTGATGGAGGTGGAACTGGCTGAGATATCGGGGTCTGGCTGGGGAGTCTTAGAAGGAACGGGCTGAGATATCGGGGTCTGGCCGGGGTGTCGGAGAAGGAACTGGCTGAGATATCGGGGTCTGGCCGGGGTGCTGGAGGTGGAACTTGGGGATATATCGGGGTCTGGCTGGGGTGTCGGAGAAGGAACTGGCTGTGATATCGGGGTCTGGCCGGGGTGTCGGAGGTGCAACTGGCTGAGATATCGGGGTCTGGCTGGGGTGTCGGAGAAGGGATTGGCTGAGATATCAGGGTCTGTCCGGAGTGTGGAGAAGGAACTGGCTAAGATATCGTGGTCTGGCCAGGGTGTTGGAGAAGGAACTGGCTGAGATATCGGGGTCTCTCTGCGGTGTGGTGAAGGAACAGGCTGAGATATCGGGGTCTGGCCGGGTTGATGGAGGTGGAACTGGCTGAGGTATCGGGGTCTGGCCGGGGTGTTGGAGGAGGAACTGGCTGAGATATATGGTTCTGTCCGGGGTGTGGAGAAGGAACCGGCTGAGATATCGGGGTCTGGCTGGGGGTCGGAGAAGGAACTGGCTGAGATTTCGGCGTCTGGCCGTGGTGTCGGAGAAGGAACTGGCTGTGATATCGGGGTCTGGCCAGTGTGTTGGAGAAGGAACTGGCTGAGATATCGGAGTCTGCCGGGGTGTTGGAGGAGGAACTGGCTGGGATATTGGGGTCTGGCCGGGGTGTGGAAAAGTAACTGGCTGAGATATCAGGGTATGACCGGGGTGTGAAGAAGGAACTGGCTGAAATATGGGGTCTGGCCGGGATGTTGGAGAAGGAACTTGCTGAGATATCGGGGTCTGCCGGTGCGTTGGAGGAGGAACTGGCTGGGATATTGGGGTCAGACGGGGTGTGGAGAAGTAACTGGCTGAGATATTAGGGTCTGTCCGGGGTGTGGAGAACGAACTGGCTGAGATATCGCGGTCTGGCTGGGGTGTCGGAGAAGGAACTGGCTGAGATATCGGGGTCTCTCTGCGATGTGGAGAAGTAACTAGCTGAGATATCGGGGTCTGGCCGGGGTGATGGAGGTGGAACTGGCTGAGATATCGGGGTCTGGCTGGGGAGTCTTAGAAGAAACGGGCTGAGATATCGGGGTCTGGCTGGACTGTCGGACGAGGAACTTGAAGAGTTTTCGGGGTCTGGCCGGGGTGTGGAGGAGCAACTGGCTGAGATATCGGGGTCTGGCCGGGGTGTGGAGAAGAAACTGGCTGAGATATCGGGGTCTGGCCGGGATGTGGAAAAGGAACTGGCTGAGATATCGGGGTCTGGCTGGATTGTCGGAGAAGGAACTGTCTGAGATATCGGGGTCTCGCCGGGATGATGGAGGTGGAACTGGCTGAGATATCGGGGTCTGGCTGGGGAGTCTTAGAAGGAACTGGCTGAGATATCGGGGTCTGGCCGGAGTGCTGGAGAAGGAACTGGCTGAGATATTGTGATCTGGCTGGGGTGTCGGAGAATGAACTGGCTGATATATTGGGGTCTGTCCGGGGTGTTGGAGAAGGAACTGGCTGAGATATCGGTGTCTGGCCGGGTTGTCGGAGGTGCAACTGGCTGAGATATCGGGGTCTGGCTGTGGTGTCGGAGAAGGGATTGGCTGAGATATCAGGGTCTGTCCGGGGTGTGGAGAAGGAACTGGCTAAGATATCGGGGTCTGGCCAGGGTGTCGGAGAAGGAACTGGCTGAGCTATCGGGATCTGGCCGGAGTTTGGAGAAGGAACTGGCTGAGCTATCGGGATCTGGCCGGAGTTTGGAGGAGGAACTGGCTGAGATATCGGGGCCTGGCCGGGGTGTCGGAGAAGGATCTGGCTGATATATCGGGATCTGGCCGGGGTGTCGGAGAAGGAACTGGCTGAGATATCAGGGTCTGTCTGGGGTGTGGAGAAGGAACAGGCTAAGAGATCGGGGTCTGGCCAGGGTGTCGGAGTAGGAACTTGCTGAGATATTGGGATCTGGCCGGGGTGTTGGAGAAGGGACTGGCTGAGATATCAGGGTCTGTCCGAGGTGTGGAGAAGGAACTGGCTAAGATATCGGGGTCTGGCCAGGGTGTCGGATGGGGAACTGGCTGTGATATTGGGATCTGGCTGAGATATTGGGATCTGGCTGGGGTGTCGGAGAAAGAACTGGCTGAGATATCGGGTCTGGCCCGGGTTCTGGAGGTGGAACTGGCTGAGATATCGGGGTCTGGCAGGGGTGTCGGAGAAGGAACTGGCTGAGATATCATGGTCTGGACGAAGTGCTGGAGAAGGAACTGGCTGAGATATCGGGATCTGGGAGGGCTGTCGGAGAAGGAACTGGCTGAGATATCATGGTCTGGACGGAGTGCTCGAGAAGGAACTGGCTGAGATATCGGGGTCTGGCCGGGTTGTCGGAGGTGCAACTGGTTGAGATATCGGGATCTGGCCGGTGTGTGGAAAAGTAACTGGCTGAGATATCAGGGTCTGGCCGGGGTGTCAAGAAGGAACTGGCTGAAATATGGGGTCTGGCCGGGATGTTGGAGAAGGAACTGGCTGAGATATCGGGGTCTGTCCGGGGTGTGGAGACTCAACTGGCTGAGATATCGGGGTCTGGCCGGGGTGTGGAGAAGGAACTAGCTAAGATATCGGAGTTTGGCCGGGGTGTCGGAGAAGGAACTGGCTGAGATATCGGGGTCTGTCTGCGGTGTGAAGAAGGAACTAGCTGAGATATCGGGGTCTGGCCGGGGTGATGGAGGTGGAACTGGCTGAGATATCGGGGTCTGGCCGGGGAGTTGGAGAAGGAACGGGCTGAGATATCGGGGTCTGTCCACGGTGTCGGAGAAGGACCTGGCTGAGATATCGGGTTCTGGCTGGGGTGTTGGAGAAGGAACTAGCTGAGATATCGGGGTCTGGCCTGGGTGCTGGAGGTGGAACTGGGGTAGATATCGGGGTCTGGCCGGAGTGCAGGAGAAGGAACTGGCTGAGATATCGGGATCTGGCCGGTGTGTGCAGGGGGAAATGGCTGGGATATCGGGGTCAGTCCGGGGTGTTGGAGAAGGTACTGGCTGAGGTATCGGGGTCTGTCCGGGGTGTCGGAGAAAGTACTGGCTGAGATATCGGTATCTGTCTGGGGTGTTGGAGAAGAAACTGGCTGAGATATCGGGGTCTGGCTGGGGGTCAGAGAAGGAACTGGCTGAGATTTCGCGTCTGGCCGTGGTGTCGGAGAAGGAACTGGCTGAGATATCGGGGTCTGGCCGGGGTGTTGGAGAAGGAACTGGCTGAGATATCGGAGTCTGCCGGGGTGTTGGAGGAGGAACTGGCTGGGATATTGGGGTCTGGCCGGGGTGTCGGAGAAGGAACTGGCTGAGATATCGGGGTCTGTCCGGGATGTGGAGACTCAACTGGCTGAGATATCGGGGTCTGGCCGGGGTGTGGAGAAGGAACTAGCTGAGATATCGGGGTCTGGCTTGGGTGTCGGAGAAGGAACTGGCTGAGATATCGGGGTCTGGCCGGGGTGATGGAGGTGGAACTGGCTGAGATATCGGGGTCTGGCCGGGGAGTTGGAGAAGGAACGGGCTGAGATATCGGGGTCTGTCCACGGTGTCGGAGAAGGACCTGGCTAAGATATCGGGTTCTGGCTGGGGTGTTGGAGAAGGAACTAGCTGAGATATCGGTGTCTGGCCTGGGTGCCGGAGGTGGAACTGCGGTAGATATCGGGGTCTGGCCGGAGTGCAGGAGAAGGAACTGGCTGAGATATCGGGATCTGGCCGGGGTGTGCAGGGGGAAATGGCTGGGATATCGGGGTCAGTCCGGGATGTTGGAGAAGGAACTGGCTGAGATATCGGGGCCTGGCCGGGGTGCTGGAAATGGAACTGGCTGACATATCGCGGTCTGGCAGGGGTGTCGGAGAAGGAACTGGCTGAGATATCGGGGTCTGGCTGGGTTGTCGGAGAAGAGACTGGCTGAGATATCAGGGTCTGTCCGGGGTGTGGAGGAGGAACTGGCTGAGATACCAGGGTCTGTCCGGGGTGTCAGAGAAGAAACTGGCTGAGATATTGGGGTCTGGCTGGAATATCGGAGGAGGAACTGGAAGAGATTTCGGGGTCTGGCCGAGGTGTGGAGGAGCAACTGGCTGAGTTATCGGGGTCTGGCCGGGGTGTGGAGAAGAAACTGGCTGAGATATCGGGGTCTGGCCGGGATGTGGAAAGGAACTGGCTGAGATATCGGGGTCTGGCTGGATTGTCGGAGAAGGAACTGTCTGAGATATCGGGGTCTCGCCGGGGTGATGGAGGTGGAACTGGCTGAGATATCGGGGTCTGGCTGGGGAGTCTTAGAAGGAACGGGCTGATATATCGGGGTCTGGCCGGGGTGTCGGAGAAGGAACTGGCTGAGATATCGGGGTCTGGCCGGGGTGCTGGAGGTGGAACTTGGGGAGATATCGGGGTCTGGCTGGGGTGTCGGAGAAGGAACTGGCTGTGATATCGGGGTCTGGCCGGGGTGTCGGAGGTGCAACTGGCTGAGATATCGGGGTCTGGCTGGGGTGTCGGAGAAGGGATTGGCTGAGATATCAGGGTCTGTCCGGGGTGTGGAGAAGGAACTGCCTAAGATATCGTGGTCTGGCCAGGGTGTCGGAGAAGGAACTGGCTGAGATATCGGGGTCTGGCTGGGGAGTCGGAGAAGGAACTGGCTGAGATATCGGGGTCTCTCTGCGGTGTGGTGAAGGAACAGGCTGAGATATCGGGGTCTGGCCGGGTTGATGGAGGTGGAACTGGCTGAGGTATCGGGGTCTGGCCAGGGTGTTGGTGGAGGAACTGGCTGAGATATATGGTTCTGTCCGGGGTGTGGAGAAGGAACCGGCTGAGATACCGGGGTCTGGCTGGGGGTCGGAGAAGGAACTGGCTGAGATTTCGGCGTCTGGCCGTGGTGTCGGAGAAGGAACTGGCTGAGATATTGGGGTCTGGCCGGGGTGTGGAAAAGTAACTGGCTGAGATATCTGGGTCTGGCCGGGGTGTCAAGAAGGAACTGTCTGAAATATGGGGTCTGGCCGGGATGTTGGAGAAGGAACTTGCTGAGATATCGGGGTCTGCCGGTGCGTTGGAGGAGGAACTGGCTGGGATATTGGGGTCAGACGGGGTGTGGAGAAGTAACTGGCTGAGATATTAGGGTCTGTCCGGGGTGTGGAGGAGGAACTGGCTGAGATATCAGGGTCTGTCCGGGGTGTCAGAGAAGAAACTGGCTGAGATATTGGGGTCTGGCTGGAATGTCGGAGGAGGAACTGGAAGAGATTTCGGGGTCTGGCCGAGGTGTGGAGGAGCAACTGGCTGAGTTATTGGGGTCTGGCCGGGGTGTGGAGAAGAAACTGGCTGAGATATCGGGGTCTGGCCGGGATGTGGAAAGGGAACTGGCTGAGATATCGGGGTCTGGCTGGATTGTCGGAGAAGGAACTGTCTGAGATATCGGGGTCTCGCCGGGGTGATGGAGGTGGAACTGGCTGAGATATCGGGGTCTGGCTGGGGAGTCTTAGAAGGAACGGGCTGAGATATCGGGGTCTGGCCGGGGTGTCGGAGAAGGAACTGGCTGAGATATCGGGGTCTGGCCGGGGTGCTGGAGGTGGAACTTGGGGAGATATCGGGGTCTGGCTGGGGTGTCGGAGAAGGAACTGGCTGTGATATCGGGGTCTGGCCGGGGTGTTGGAGGTGCAACTGGCTGAGATATCGGGGTCTGGCTGGGGTGTCGGAGAAGGGATTGGCTGAGATATTAGGGTCTGTCCGGGGTGTGGAGAAGGAACTGCCTAAGATATCGTGGTCTGGCCAGGGTGTCGGAGAAGGAACTGGCTGAGATATCGGGGTCTGGCTGGGGTGTTGGAGAAGGAACTGGCTGAGATATCGGGGTCTCTCTGCGGTGTGGTGAAGGAACAGGCTGAGATATCGGGGTCTGGCTGGGTTGATGGAGGTGGAACTGGCTGAGGTATCGGGGTCTGGCCGGGGTGTTGGAGGAGGAACTGGCTGAGATATATGGTTCTGTCCGGGGTGTGGAGAAGGAACCGGCTGAGATACCGAGGTCTGGCTGGGGGTCGGAGAAGGAACTGGCTGAGATTTCGGCGTCTGGCCGTGGTGTCGGAGAAGGAACTGGCTGAGATATCGGGGTCTGGCCAGTGTGTTGGAGAAGGAACTGGCTGAGATATCGGAGTCTGCCGGGGTGTTGGAGGAGGAACTGGCTGGGATATTGGGGTCTGGCCGGGGTGTGGAAAAGTAACTGGCTGAGATATCAGGGTCTGGCCGGGGTGTCAAGAAGGAACTGTCTGAAATATGGGGTCTGGCCGGGATGTTGGAGAAGGAACTTGCTGAGATATCGGGGTCTGCCGGTGCGTTGGAGGAGGAACTGGCTGGGATATTGGGGTCAGACGGGGTGTGGAGAAGTAACTGGCTGAGATATTAGGGTCTGTCCGGGGTGTGGAGAACGAACTGGCTGAGATATCGGGATCTGTCCGGGGTGATGGAGGTGGAACTGGCTGAGAAATCGGGGTATGGCCGGAGAGTCGGAGAAGGAACGGGCTAAGATATCAGGGTCTGTCCGGGGTGTCGGAGAAGGAACTGGCTGAGATATCGGGGTCTGGCTGGGGTGTAGGAGAAGTAACTGGCTGTGATATCGGGGTCTGGCTTAAGTGTGGAGAAGGTACTGGCTGAGATATTGGGGTCTGGCCGGGGTGTCAGAGAAGGAACTGTCTGAGTTATCGGGGTCTGTCCGGGGTGTCAGAGAAGAAACTGGCTGAGATTTTGGGGTCTGGCTGGACTGTCGGAGGAGGAACTGGAAGAGATTTCGGGGTCTGGCCGGGGTGTGGAGGAGCAACTGGCTGAGATATCGGGGTCTGGCCGGGGTGTGGAGAAGAAACTGGCTGAGATATCGGGGTCTGGCCGGGATGTGGAAAAGGAACTGGCTGAGATATCGGGGTCTGGCTGGATAGTCGGAGAAGGAACTGTCTGAGATATTGTGATCTGGCTGGGGTGTCGGAGAATGAACTGGCTGATATATTGGGGTCTGTCCGGGGTGTTGGAGAAGGAACTGGCTGAGATATCGGTGTCTGGCTGGGTTGTCGGAGGTGCAACTGGCTGAGATATCGGGGTCTGGCTGGGGTGTCGGAGAAGGGATTGGCCTAGATATCAGGGTCTGTCCGGGGTGTGGAGAAGGAACTGGCTAAGATATCGGGGTCTGGCCAGGGTGTCGGAGAAGGAACTGGCTGAGCTATCGGGATCTGGCCGGAGTTTGGAGGACGAACTGGCAGAGATATCGGGGTCTGGCCGGGGTGTCGGAGAAGGAACTGGCTGATATATCGGGTCTGGCCGGGGTGTCGGAGAAGGAACTGGCTGAGATATCGGGGTCTGGCCGGAGTGCTGGAGAAGGAACTGGCTGAGATATCGGGATCAGGCTGGGGTGTCGGAGAAAGAACTGGGTGAGATATCGGGGTCTGGCCGGGGTGTTGGAGAAGGAACTGGCTGAGATATCAGGGTCTGTCTGGGGTGTGGAGACGGAACAGGCTAAGAGATCGGGGTCTGGCCAGGGTGTCGGAGAAGGAACTGGCTGAGATATTGGGATCTGGCCGGGGTGTTGGAGAAGGAACTGGCTGAGATATCAGGGTCTGTCCGGGGTGTGGAGAAGGAACTGGCTAAGATAGCGGGGTCTGGCCAGGGTGTCGGAGAGGGAACTGGCTGAGATATTGGGATCTGGCTGGGGTGTCGGAGAAAGAACTGGCTGAGATATCGGGGTCTGGCCGGGGTGTCGGAGAAGGAACTGTCTGAGATATCGGGGTCTGGCCGGGGTGCTGGAGGTGGAACTTGAGGAGATATCGGGGTCTGGCTGGGGTGTCGGAGAAGGAACTGGCTGTGATATCGGGGTCTGGCCGGGGTGTCGGAGAAGGATCTGGCTGAGATATCGTGGTCTGGCTGGGGTGCTGGAGAAGGAACTGGCTGCGACATCGGGGTCTGTCCGGGGTGTCGGAGAAGGAACTGGCTGACATATCGGGGTCTGGCCGGGGTGTTGGAGATGGAACTGGCTGAGATATCGGGGTCTGGCCGGGGTGTCGGAGAAAGAACTGGCTGATATATCGGGATCTGGCCGGGGTGTCGGAGAAGGAACTGGCTGAGATATCGGGGTCTGGCCGGAGTGCTGGAGAAGGAACTGGCTGAGATATTGTGATCTGACTGGGGTGTCGGAGAATGAACTGGCTGATATATCGGGGTCTGTCCGGGGTGTTGGAGAAGGAACTGGCTGAGATATCGGTGTCTGGCCGGGTTGTCGGAGGTGCAACTGGCTGAGATATCGGGGTCTGGGTGGGGTGTCGGAGAAGGGATTGGCTGAGATATCAGGGTCTGTCCGGGGTGTGGAGAAGGAACTGGCTGAGATATCGGGGTCTGGCTGGGGTGTCGGAGAAGGAACTGGCTGAGATATCGGGGTCTCTCTGCGGTGTGCTGAAGGAACAGGCTGAGATATCGGGGTCTGGCTGGGGTGATGGAGGAGGAACTGGCTGAGATATAGGGTTCTGTCCGGGGTGTGGAGAAGGAACCGGCTGAGATATCGGGGTCTGTCCTGGGTGTCGGAGAAGGTGCTGGCTGAGATATCGGTATCTGTCTGGGGTGTTGGAGAAGAAACTGGCTGAGATATCGGGGTCTGGCTGGGGGTCGGAGAAGGAACTGGCTGAGATTTCGGCGTCTGGCCGTGGTGTCGGAGAAGGAACTGGCTGAGATATCGGGGTCTGGCCAGGGTGTTGGAGAAGGAACTGGCTGAGATATCGGAGTCTGCCGGGGTGTTGGAGGAGGAACTGGCTGGGATATTGGGGTCTGGCCGGGGTGTAGAAAAGTAACTGGCTGAGATATCAGGGTCTGTCTGGGGTGTGGAGAAGGAACAGGCTAAGAGATCGGGGTCTGGCCAGGGTGTCGGAGAAGGAACTGGCTGAGATATTGGGATCTGGCTGGGGTGTTGGAGAAAGAACTGGCTGATATATTGGGATCTGGCCGGGGTGTCGGAGAAGGAACTGGCTGAGATATCGGGGTCTGGCCGGAGTGCTGGAGAAGGAACTGGCTGAGATATTGTGATCTGACTGGGGTGTCGGAGAATGAACTGGCTGATATATCGGGGTCTGTCCGGGGTGTTGGAGAAGGAACTGGCTGAGATATCGGTGTCTGGCCAGGTTGTCGGAGGTGCAACTGGCTGAGATATCGGGGTCTGGGTGTGGTGTCGGAGAAGGGATTGGCTGAGATATCAGGGTCTGTCCGGGGTGTGGAGCAGGAACTGGCTAAGATATCGTGGTCTGGCCAGGGTGTTGGAGAAGGAACTGGCTGAGATATCGGGGTCTGGCTGGGGTGATGGAGGAGGAACTGGCTGAGATATAGGGTTCTGTCCGGGGTGTGGAGAAGGAACCGGCTGAGATATCGGGGTCTGTCCTGGGTGTCGGAGAAGGTGCTGGCTGAGATATCGGTATCTGTCTGGGGTGTTGGAGAAGAAACTGTCTGAGATATCGGGGTCTGGCTGGGGGTCAGAGAAGGAACTGGCTGAGATTTCAGCGTCTGGCCGTGGTGTCGGAGAAGGAACTGGCTGAGATATCGGGGTCTGGCCAGGGTGTTGGAGAAGGAACTGGCTGAGATATCGGAGTCTGCCGGGGTGTTGGAGGAGGAACTGGCTGGGATATTGGGGTCTGGCCGGGGTGTGGAAAAGTAACTGGCTGAGATATCAGGGTCTGTCTGGGGTGTGGAGAAGGAACAGGCTAAGAGATCGGGGTCTGGCCAGGGTGTCGGAGAAGGAACTGGCTGAGATATTGGGATCTGGCTGGGGTGTTGGAGAAGGAACTGGCTGAGATATCAGGGTCTGTCCGGGGTGTGGAGAAGGAACTGGCTAAGATATCGGGGTCTGGCCAGGGTGTCGGAGAGGGAACTGGCTGAGATATTGGGATCTGGCTGGGGTGTCGGAGAAGGAACTGGCTGAGATATCGGGGTCTCTCTGCGGTGTGCTGAAGGAACAGGCTGAGATATCGGGGTCTGGCCGGGGTGATGGAGGAGGAACTGGCTGAGATATAGGGTTCTGTCCGGGGTGTGGAGAAGGAACCGGCTGAGATATCGGGGTCTGTCCTGGGTGTCGGAAAAGGTGCTGGCTGAGATATCGGTATCTGTCTGGGGTGTTGGAGAATAAACTGGCTGAGATATTGGGGTCTGGCTGGGGGTCGGAGAAGGAACTGGCTGAGATTTCGGCGTCTGGCCGTGGTGTCGGAGAAGGAACTGGCTGAGATATCGGGGTCTGGCCAGGGTGTTGGAGAAGGAACTGGCTGAGATATCGGAGTCTGCCGGGGTGTTGGAGGAGGAACTGGCTGGGATATTGGGGTCTGGCCGGGGTGTGGAAAAGTAACTGGCTGAGATATCAGGGTATGGCCGGGGTGTGAAGAAGGAACTGGCTGAAATATGGGGTCTGGCCGGGATGTTGGAGAAGGAACTTGCTGAGATATCGGGGTCTGCCGGTGCGTTGGAGGAGGAACTGGCTGGGATATTGGGGTCAGACGGGGTGTGGAGAAGTAACTGGCTGAGATATTAGGGTCTGTCCGGGGTGTGGAGAACGAACTGGCTGAGATATCGGGATCTGTCCGGGGTGTTGGAGAAGGAACTGGCTGAGATATCGGGGTCTGGCCGGGTTGTGGAGAAGGAGCTAGCTAAGATATCGGAGTCTGGCCGGGGTGTCGAAGAAGGAACTGGCTGAGATATCGGTGTCTGGCTGGGGTGTCGGAGAAGGAACTGGCTGAGATATCGGGGTCTCTCTGCGATGTGGAGAAGGAACTAGCTGAGATATCGGGGTCTGGCCGAGGTGATGGAGGTGGAACTGGCTGAGAAATCGGGGTATGGCCGGAGAGTCGGAGAAGGAACGGGCTAAGATATCGGGGTCTGTCCGGGGTGTCGGAGAAGGAATTGGCTGAGATATCGGGGTCTGGCTGGGGTGTAGGAGAAGTAACTGGCTGTGATATCGGGGTCTGGCTGGAGTGTGGAGAAGGTACTGGCTGAGATATTGGGGTCTGGCCGGGGTGTCAGAGAAGGAACTGGCTGAGTTATCGGGGTCTGTCCGGGGTGTCAGAGAAGAAACTGGCTGAGATATTGGGGTCTGGCTGGACTGTCGCAGGAGGAACTGGAAGAGATTTCGGGGTCTGGCCGAGGTGTGGAGGAGCAACTGGCTGAGATATCGGGGTCTGGCCGGGGTGTGGAGAAGAAGCTGGCTGAGATATCGGGGTCTGGCCGGGATGTGGAAAAGGAACAGGCTGAGATATCGGGGTCTGGCTGGATTGTCGGAGAAGGAACTGTCTGAGATATCGGGGTCTCGCCGGGGTGATGGAGGTGGAACTGGCTGAGATATTCGGGGTATGGCTGGGGAGTCTTAGAAGGAACGGGCTGAGATATCGGGGTCTGGCCGGGGTGTCGGAGAAGGAACCGGCTGAGATATCGGGGTCTGGCCGGGGTGCTGGAGGTGGAACTTGGGGAGATATCGGGGTCTGGCTGGGGTGTCGGAGAAGGAACTGGCTGTGATATCGGGGTCTGGCCGGGGTGTCGGAGAAGGAACTGGCTGAGATATCGGGGTCTGGCCGGGATGTCGGAGAAGGTGCTGGCTGAGATATCGGTATCTGTCTGGGGTGTTGGAGAAGAAACTGGCTGAGATATCGGGGTCTGGCTGGGGGTCAGAGAAGGAACTGGCTGAGATTTCAGCGTCTGGCCGTGGTGTCGGAGAAGGAACTGGCTGAGATATCGGGGTCTGGCCAGGGTGTTGGAGAAGGAACTGGCTGAGATATCGGAGTCTGCCGGGGTGATGGAGGTGGAACTGGCTGAGATATCGGGGTCTGGCCGGGGAGTTGGAGAAGGAACGGGCTGAGATATCGGGGTCTGTCCACGGTGTCGGAGAAGGACCTGGCTAAGATATCGGGTTCTGGCTGGGGTGTTGGAGAAGGAACTAGCTGAGATATCGGTGTCTGGCCTGGGTGCCGGAGGTGGAACTGGGGTAGATATCGGGGTCTGGCCGGAGTGCAGGAGAAGGAACTGGCTGAGATATCGGGATCTGGCCGGGGTGTGCAGGGGGAAATGGCTGGGATATCGGGATCTGGCCGGGGTGTGCAGGGGGAAATGGCTGGGATATCGGGGTCAGTCCGGGATGTTGGAGAAGGAACTGGCTGAGATATCGGGGCCTGGCCGGGGTGCTGGAAATGGAACTGGCTGACATATCGCGGTCTGGCAGGGGTGTCGGAGAAGGAACTGGCTGAGATATCGGGGTCTGGCTGGGTTGTCGGAGAAGGGACTGGCTGAGATATCAGGGTCTGTCCGGGGTGTGGAGGAGGAACTGGCTGAGATACCAGGGTCTGTCCGGGGTGTCAGAGAAGAAACTGGCTGAGATATTGGGGTCTGGCTGGAATATCGGAGGAGGAACTGGAAGAGATTTCGGGGTCTGGCCGAGGTGTGGAGGAGCAACTGGCTGAGTTATCGGGGTCTGGCCGGGGTGTGGAGAAGAAACTGGCTGAGATATCGGGGTCTGGCCGGGATGTGGAAAAGGAACTGGCTGAGATATCGGGGTCTGGCTGGATTGTCGGAGAAGGAACTGTCTGAGATATCGGGGTCTCACCGGGGTGATGGAGGTGGAACTGGCTGAGATATCGGGGTCTGGCTGGGGAGTCTTAGAAGGAACGGGCTGATATATCGGGGTCTGGCCGGGGTGTCGGAGAAGGAACTGGCTGAGATATCGGGGTCTGGCCGGGGTGCTGGAGGTGGAACTTGGGGAGATATCAGGGTCTGGCTGGGGTGTCGGAGAAGGAACTGGCTGTGATATCGGGGTCTGGCCGGGGTGTCGGAGGTGCAACTGGCTGAGATATCGGGGTCTGGCTGGGGTGTCGGAGAAGGGATTGGCTGAGATATCAGGGTCTGTCCGGGGTGTGGAGAAGGAACTGCCTAAGATATCGTGGTCTGGCCAGGGTGTCGGAGAAGGAACTGGCTGTGATATCGGTGTCTGGCTGGGGAGTCGGAGAAGGAACTGGCTGAGATATCGGGGTCTCTCTGCGGTGTGGTGAAGGAACAGGCTGAGATATCGGGGTCTGGCCGGGTTGATGGAGGTGGAACTGGCTGAGGTATCGGGGTCTGGCCAGGGTGTTGGTGGAGGAACTGGCTG
>NW_027277048.1:0-32316 GCF_030028105.1 Mobula birostris
TCTCTAACACACACACCCTGTCCATCTCTCTCTCACACACTCTGTCAAACTCTCTCTCACACACACACCCTGTCCATCTCTCTCTCTCACACACATCCTGTCCATTTCTCTCTCTCACACACTCTGTTCATTTCTCTCTCAAACACACTCTGTCCATCTCTCTCACACACACACACTCTGTCCATCTCTCACACACACACTCTGTCCATCTCTCTCAAACACACACACACCCTGTCCATCTCTCTCTCACACACACTCTGTCCATCTCTCTCTCACACACTCTGTCAAACTCTCTCTCACACACACACCCTGTCCATCTCTCTCTCTCACACACACCCTGTCCATCTCTTTCTCTCTCACATACAACCTGTCCATCTCTCTCTCTCTCACACACACACACCCTGTCCATCTCTCTCTCACACACACACTCTGTGAATCTCTCCCTCACACACACTCTGTCCATCTCTCACACACACACTCTGTCCATCCCTCTCTCTCACACACCCTGTCCATCTCTATCTCACACACACTCTGTCCATCTCTCTCACACACACACTATCCCTCACACACACACTCTGTCCATCTCTCTCTCACACACGCCCTGTCCATCTCCCTCTCTCACACACACCCTGTCCATCTCTCTATCTCACACACGCCCTGTCCATCTCCCTCTCTCACACACACACTCTGTTCATCTGTCTCAAACACACACACACCCTATCCATCTCTCTCTCACACACACCCTGTCCATCTCTCTCTCACACACTCTGTCCATCTCTCTCTCTCTCAGACACACACTCTGTCCATCTCTCTCAAACACACACACACCCTGTCCATCTCTTTATCGCACATACCCTGTACATCTCTATCTCACACACACTCTGTACATCTCACACACACACTCTGTCCATCTCTTTCTCTCTCACACACTCTGTCCATCTCTCTCTCTCTCAGACACACTCTCTGTCCATCTCTCTCTCTCTGAGACACATACTCTGTCCATCTCTCTCAAACACACACACACCCTGTCCATCTCTATCTCACACACACTCTGTCCATCTCTCTCTGTCTCACACACACACTCTGTCTATCTCTCTCAAACACACACACCCTGTCCATTTCTTTATCACACACACCCTGTACATCTCTATCTCACACACACTCTGTCCATCTCACACACACACACTGTCCATCTCTTTCTCTCTCACACACCCTGTACATCACTCTCTCTCACACTCTGTCCATCTCTCTCTCTCTCACACACACTCGGTCCATCTCTCTCTCACATACACACCCTGTCCATCTCTCTCTGTCTCACACACAACCTGTCCATCTCTCTCTCTCTCTCACACACACACCCTGTCCATCTCTCTCTCTCTCACACACACACACCCTGTCCATCTCTCTCTCACACACACACTCTGTGAATCTCTCCCTCACACACACTCTGTCCATCTCTCACACACACACTCTGTCCATCCCTCTCTCTCACACACCCTGTCCATCTCTATCTCACACACACTCTGTCCATCTCTCTCACACACACACTATCCCTCACACACACACTCTGTCCATCTCTCTCTCACACACACCCTGTCCATCTCTCTCTCTCACACACGCCCTGTCCATCTCTCTCTCTCACACACACACACTCTGTCCATCTGTCTCAAACACACACACACCCTGTCCATCTCTCTCTCACACACACTCTGTTCATCTCTCTCTCACACACATCCTGTCCATCTCTCTCTCTCACACACTCTGTTCATCTCTCTCTCACACACACTCTGTCCATCTCTCTCTCACAGACCACCTGTCCATCTCTCTCTCACACACACTCTGTCCATCTCTGTCTCTCTCACACACACACTCTGTCCATCTCTCTCAAACACACACACACCCTGTCCATCTCTCTCTCACATGCTCTGTGCATCTCTCTCTCACACACAGCCTGTCCATATCTCTCTCCCTCACACACACTCTGTCCACCTCTCTCTCACACACACCTTGTCCATCTCTCTCACACACACTCTGTCCATCTCTCTCTCTCACACAGAGCCTGTCCATCTCTCTCTCATACACACTCTGTCCATCTATCTGTCAAACACACACACACCCTGTCCATCTCTCTTTCACACACACTCTGTCCATCTCTCTCTCACACACATCCTGTCCATTTCCCTCTCTCACACACTCTGTTCATTTCTCTCTCACACACACTCTGTCCATCTCTCTCAAACACACACACACCCTGTCCATCTCTCTCTCACACACACTCTGTCCATCTCTCTCTCACACACACTCTGTCCATCTCTCTCTCACATACACACCCTGTCCATCTCTCTCTCTCTCTCACACAACCTGTCCATCTCTCTCTCTCTCACACACACACCCTGTCCATCTCTCTCTCACACACATACTCTGTGAATCTCTCCCTCACACACACTCTGTCCATCTCTCACACACACACTCTGTCCATCCCTCTCTCTCACACACCCTGTCCATCACTCTCTCACACACACCCTGTCCATCTCTCTCTCTCACACATGCCCTGTCCATCTCTCTCTCTCACACACACATTCTGTCCATCTGTCTCAAACACACACACACCCTGTCCATCTCTCTCTCACACACACCCTGTCCATCTCTCTCTCACATACACCCTGTCCATCTCTCTCACACACTCTGTCCATCTCTCTCTCTGACACACACTCTGTCCATCTCTCTCAAACACACACACACCCTGTCCATCTCTTTATCACACACACCCTGTACATCTCTATCTCACACACACCCTGTGCATCTCTCTCTCTCACACTCTGTCCATCTCTGTCTCTCTCACACACACAGTCTGTCCATCTCTCTCAAACACACACACACCCTGTCCATCTCTCTCTCACACACACCCTGTCCATATCTCTCTCACACACACACACACACCCTGTCCATCTCTCTCTCACGCACACACTCTATCTGTCTCTCTAACACACACACACCCTGTCCATCTCTCTCTCACACACTCTGTCAAACTCTCTCTCACACACACACCCTGTCCATCTCTCTATCTCACACACATCCTGTCCATTTCTCTCTCTCACACACTCTGTTCATTTCTCTCTCAAACACACTCTGTCCATCTCTCTCACACACACACACTCTGTCCATCTCTCACAGACACACTCTGTCCATCTCTCTCAAACACACACACACCCTGTCCATCTCTGTCTCACACACACTCTGTCCATCTCTCTCTCACACACACTCTGTCCATCTCTCTCTCACACACTCTGTCAAACTCTCTCTCACACACACACCCTGTCCATCTCTCTCTCTCACACACACCCTGTCCATCTCTTTCTCTCTCACATACAACCTGTCCATCTCTCTCTCTCTCACACACACACACCCTGTCCATCTCTCTCTCACACACACACTCTGTGAATCTCTCCCTCACACACACTCTGTCCATCTCTCACACACACACTCTGTCCATCCCTCTCTCTCACACACCCTGTCCATCTCTATCTCACACACACTCTGTCCATCTCTCTCTCACACAAACTATCCCTCACACACACACTCTGTCCATCTCTCTCTCACACACACCCTGTCCATCTCTCTATCTCACACACGCCCTGTCCATCTCCCTCTCTCACACACACCCTGTCCATCTCTCTATCTCACACACGCCCTGTCCATCTCCCTCTCTCACACACACACTCTGTCCATCTGTCTCAAACACACACACACCCTGTCCATCTCTCTCTCACACACACCCTGTCCATCTCTCTCTCACACACTCTGTCCATCTCTCTCTCTCTCAGACACACACTCTGTCCATCTCTCTCAAACACACACACACCCTGTCCATCTCTTTATCGCACATACCCTGTACATCTCTATCTCACACACACTCTGTACATCTCACACACACACTCTGTCCATCTCTTTCTCTCTCACACACTTTGTCCATCTCTCTCTCTCTCAGACAAACACTCTGTCCATCTCTCTCTCTCTGAGACACATACTCTGTCTATCTCTCTCAAACACACACACCCTGTCCATTTCTTTATCACACACACCCTGTACATCTCTATCTCACACACACTCTGTCCATCTCACACACACACACTGTCCATCTCTTTCTCTCTCACACACCCTGTACATCACTCTCTCTCACACTCTGTCCATCTCTCTCTCTCTCACACACACTCGGTCCATCTCTCTCTCACATACACACCCTGTCCATCTCTCTCTGTCTCACACACAACCTGTCCATCTCTCTCTCTCTCTCACACACACACCCTGTCCATCTCTCTCTCACACACACACCCTGTCCATCTCTCTCTCACACACACACTTTGTGAATCTCTCCCTCACACACACTCTGTCCATCTCTCACACACACACTCTGTCCATCCCTCTCTCTCACACACCCTGTCCATCTCTATCTCACACACACTCTGTCCATCTCTCTCACACACACACTATCCCTCACACACACACTCTGTCCATCTCTCTCTCACACACACCCTGTCCATTTCCCTCTCACACACACTCTGTCCATCTCTCTCTCTCACACAGAGCCTGTCCATCTCTCTCTCATACACACTCTGTCCATCTATCTGTCAAACACACACACACCCTGTCCATCTCTCTTTCACACACACTCTGTCCATCTCTCTCTCACACACATCCTGTCCATTTCCCTCTCTCACACACTCTGTTCATTTCTCTCTCACACACACTCTGCCCATCTCTCACACACACACTCTGTCCATCTCTCACACACACACTCTGTCCATCTCTCTCAAACACACACACACACCCTGTCCATCTCTCTCTCACACACACTCTGTCCATCTCTCTCTCACACACACTCTGTCCATCTCTCTCTCACATACACACCCTGTCCATCTCTCTCTCTCTCTCACACAACCTGTCCATCTCTCTCTCTCTCACACACACACCCTGTCCATCTCTCTCTCACACACATACTCTGTGAATCTCTCCCTCACACACACTCTGTCCATCTCTCACACACACACTCTGTCCATCCCTCTCTCTCACACACCCTGTCCATCACTCTCTCACACACACCCTGTCCATCTCTCTCTCTCACACATGCCCTGTCCATCTCTCTCTCTCACACACACATTCTGTCCATCTGTCTCAAACACACACACACCCTGTCCATCTCTCTCTCACACACACCCTGTCCATCTCTCTTTCACATACACCCTGTCCATCTCTCTCACACACTCTGCCCATCTCTCTCTCTGACACACACACTGTCCATCTCTCTCAAACACACACACACCCTGTCCATCTCTTTATCACACACACCCTGTACATCTCTATCTCACACACACCCTGTGCATCTCTCTCTCTCACACTCTGTCGATCTCTGTCTCTCTCACACACACAGTCTGTCCATCTCTCTCAAACACACACACACCCTGTCCATCTCTCTCTCACACACTGTCCATCTCTCTCTCACACACACCCTGTCCATATCTCTCTCACACACACACACACACCCTGTCCATCTCTCTCTCACGCACACACTCTATCTGTCTCTCTAACACACACACACCCTGTCCATCTCTCTCTCACACACTCTGTCAAACTCTCTCTCACACACACACCCTGTCCATCTCTCTCTCTCACACACATCCTGTCCATTTCTCTCTCTCACACACTCTGTTCATTTCTCTCTCAAACACACTCTGTCCATCTCTCTCACACACACACACTCTGTCCATCTCTCACACACACACTCTGTCCATCTCTCTCAAACACACACACACCCTGTCCATCTCTCTCTCACACACACTCTGTCCATCTCTCTCTCACACACTCTGTCAAACTCTCTCTCACACACACACCCTGTCCATCTCTCTCTCTCACACACACCCTGTCCATCTCTTTCTCTCTCACATACAACCTGTCCATCTCTCTCTCTCTCACACACACACACCCTGTCCATCTCTCTCTCACACACACACTCTGTGAATCTCTCCCTCACACACACTCTGTCCATCTCTCACACACACACTCTGTCCATCCCTCTCTCTCACACACCCTGTCCATCTCTATCTCACACACACTCTGTCCATCTCTCTCACACACACACTATCCCTCACACACACACTCTGTCCATCTCTCTCTCACACACGCCCTGTCCATCTCCCTCTCTCACACACACCCTGTCCATCTCTCTATCTCACACACGCCCTGTCCATCTCCCTCTCTCACACACACACTCTGTTCATCTGTCTCAAACACACACACACCCTATCCATCTCTCTCTCACACACACCCTGTCCATCTCTCTCTCACACACTCTGTCCATCTCTCTCTCTCTCAGACACACACTCTGTCCATCTCTCTCAAACACACACACACCCTGTCCATCTCTTTATCGCACATACCCTGTACATCTCTATCTCACACACACTCTGTACATCTCACACACACACTCTGTCCATCTCTTTCTCTCTCACACACTCTGTCCATCTCTCTCTCTCTCAGACACACACTCTGTCCATCTCTCTCTCTCTGAGACACATACTCTGTCCATCTCTCTCAAACACACACACACCCTGTCCATCTCTATCTCACACACACTCTGTCCATCTCTCTCTGTCTCACACACACACTCTGTCTATCTCTCTCAAACACACACACCCTGTCCATTTCTTTATCACACACACCCCGTACATCTCTATCTCACACACACTCTGTCCATCTCACACACACACACTGTCCATCTCTTTCTCTCTCACACACCCTGTACATCACTCTCTCTCACACTCTGTCCATCTCTCTCTCTCTCACACACACTCGGTCCATCTCTCTCTCACATACACACCCTGTCCATCTCTCTCTGTCTCACACACAACCTGTCTATCTCTCTCTCTCTCTCACACACACACCCTGTCCATCTCTCTCTCTCTCACACACACACACCCTGTCCATCTCTCTCTCACACACACACTCTGTGAATCTCTCCCTCACACACACTCTGTCCATCTCTCACACACACACTCTGTCCATCCCTCTCTCTCACACAACCTGTCCATCTCTATCTCACACACACTCTGTCCATCTCTCTCACACACACACTATCCCTCACACACACACTCTGTCCATCTCTCTCTCACACACACCCTGTCCATCTCTCTCTCTCACACACGCCCTGTCCATCTCTCTCTCTCACACACACACACTCTGTCCATCTGTCTCAAACACACACACACCCTGTCCATCTCTCTCTCACACACACCCTATCCATCTCTCTCTCACACACTCTGTCCATCTCTCTCTCTCTCAGATACACACCCTGTCCATCTCTATCTCACACACACTCTGTCCATCTCACACACACACTCTGTCCATCTCTCTCTCACACACACTCTGTTCATCTCTCTCTCACACACATCCTGTCCATCTCTCTCTCTCACACACTCTGTTCATCTCTCTCTCACACACACTCTGTCCATCTCTCTCTCACAGACCACCTGTCCATCTCTCTCTCACACACACTCTGTCCATCTCTGTCTCTCTCACACACACACTCTGTCCATCTCTCTCAAACACACACACACCCTGTCCATCTCTCTCTCACATGCTCTGTGCATCTCTCTCTCACACACAGCCTGTCCATATCTCTCTCCCTCACACACGCTCTGTCCACCTCTCTCTCACACACACCTTGTCCATCTCTCTCACACACACTCTGTCCATCTCTCTCTCTCACACAGAGCCTGTCCATCTCTCTCTCATACACACTCTGTCCATCTATCTGTCAAACACACACACACCCTGTCCATCTCTCTTTCACACACACTCTGTCCATCTCTCTCTCACACACATCCTGTCCATTTCCCTCTCTCACACACTCTGTTCATTTCTCTCTCACACACACTCTGTCCATCTCTCTCAAACACACACACACCCTGTCCATCTCTCTCTCACACACACTCTGTCCATCTCTCTCTCACACACACTCTGTCCATCTCTCTCTCACATACACACCCTGTCCATCTCTCTCTCTCTCTCACACAACCTGTCCATCTCTCTCTCTCTCACACACACACCCTGTCCATCTCTCTCTCACACACATACTCTGTGAATCTCTCCCTCACACACACTCTGTCCATCTCTCACACACACACTCTGTCCATCCCTCTCTCTCACACACCCTGTCCATCACTCTCTCACACACACCCTGTCCATCTCTCTCTCTCACACATGCCCTGTCCATCTCTCTCTCTCACACACACATTCTGTCCATCTGTCTCAAACACACACACACCCTGTCCATCTCTCTCTCACACACACCCTGTCCATCTCTCTCTCACATACACCCTGTCCATCTCTCTCACACACTCTGTCCATCTCTCTCTCTGACACACACTCTGTCCATCTCTCTCAAACACACACACACCCTGTCCATCTCTTTATCACACACACCCTGTACATCTCTATCTCACACACACCCTGTGCATCTCTCTCTCTCACACTCTGTCCATCTCTGTCTCTCTCACACACACAGTCTGTCCATCTCTCTCAAACACACACACACCCTGTCCATCTCTCTCTCACACACACCCTGTCCATATCTCTCTCACACACACACACACACCCTGTCCATCTCTCTCTCACGCACACACTCTATCTGTCTCTCTAACACACACACACCCTGTCCATCTCTCTCTCACACACTCTGTCAAACTCTCTCTCACACACACACCCTGTCCATCTCTCTCTCTCACACACATCCTGTCCATTTCTCTCTCTCACACACTCTGTTCATTTCTCTCTCAAACACACTCTGTCCATCTCTCTCACACACACACACTCTGTCCATCTCTCACACACACACTCTGTCCATCTCTCTCAAACACACACACACCCTGTCCATCTCTGTCTCACACACACTCTGTCCATCTCTCTCTCACACACTCTGTCAAACTCTCTCTCACACACACACCCTGTCCATCTCTCTCTCTCACACACACCCTGTCCATCTCTTTCTCTCTCACATACAACCTGTCCATCTCTCTCTCTCTCACACACACACACCCTGTCCATCTCTCTCTCACACACACACTCTGTGAATCTCTCCCTCACACACACTCTGTCCATCTCTCACACACACACTCTGTCCATCCCTCTCTCTCACACACCCTGTCCATCTCTATCTCACACACACTCTGTCCATCTCTCTCTCACACAAACTATCCCTCACACACACACTCTGTCCATCTCTCTCTCACACACACCCTGTCCATCTCTCTATCTCACACACGCCCTGTCCATCTCCCTCTCTCACACACACCCTGTCCATCTCTCTATCTCACACACGCCCTGTCCATCTCCCTCTCTCACACACACACTCTGTCCATCTGTCTCAAACACACACACACCCTGTCCATCTCTCTCTCACACACACCCTGTCCATCTCTCTCTCACACACTCTGTCCATCTCTCTCTCTCTCAGACACACACTCTGTCCATCTCTCTCAAACACACACACACCCTGTCCATCTCTTTATCGCACATACCCTGTACATCTCTATCTCACACACACTCTGTACATCTCACACACACACTCTGTCCATCTCTTTCTCTCTCACACACTTTGTCCATCTCTCTCTCTCTCAGACAAACACTCTGTCCATCTCTCTCTCTCTGAGACACATACTCTGTCTATCTCTCTCAAACACACACACCCTGTCCATTTCTTTATCACACACACCCTGTACATCTCTATCTCACACACACTCTGTCCATCTCACACACACACACTGTCCATCTCTTTCTCTCTCACACACCCTGTACATCACTCTCTCTCACACTCTGTCCATCTCTCTCTCTCTCACACACACTCGGTCCATCTCTCTCTCACATACACACCCTGTCCATCTCTCTCTGTTGCACACACAACCTGTCCATCTCTCTCTCTCTCTCACACACACACCCTGTCCATCTCTCTCTCACACACACACCCTGTCCATCTCTCTCTCACACACACACTTTGTGAATCTCTCCCTCACACACACCCTGTCCATCTCTATCTCACACACACTCTGTCCATCTCTCTCACACACACACTATCCCTCACACACACACTCTGTCCATCTCTCTCTCACACACACCCTGTCCATCTCTCTCTCTCACACACGCCCTGTCCATCTCTCTCTCTCACACACACACACTCTGTCCATCTGTCTCAAACACACACACACCCTGTCCATCTCTCTCTCACACACACCCTATCCATCTCTCTCTCACACACTCTGTCCATCTCTCTCTCTCTCAGACACACACCCTGTCCATCTCTATCTCACACACACTCTGTCCATCTCACACACACACTCTGTCCATCTCTCTCTCTCACACACACACTCTGTCCATCTCTCTCAAACACACACACACCCTGTCCATCTCTCTCTCACACACTCTGTCCATCTCTCTCTCTCTCAGACACACACTCTGTCCATCTCTCTCAAACACACACACACCCTGTCCATCTCTTTATCGCACATACCCTGTACATCTCTATCTCACACACACTCTGTACATCTCACACACACACTCTGTCCATCTCTTTCTCTCTCACACACTTTGTCCATCTCTCTCTCTCTCAGACAAACACTCTGTCCATCTCTCTCTCTCTGAGACACATACTCTGTCTATCTCTCTCAAACACACACACCCTGTCCATTTCTTTATCACACACACCCTGTACATCTCTATCTCACACACACTCTGTCCATCTCACACACACACACTGTCCATCTCTTTCTCTCTCACACACCCTGTACATCACTCTCTCTCACACTCTGTCCATCTCTCTCTCTCTCACACACACTCGGTCCATCTCTCTCTCACATACACACCCTGTCCATCTCTCTCTGTCTCACACACAACCTGTCCATCTCTCTCTCTCTCTCACACACACACCCTGTCCATCTCTCTCTCACACACACACCCTGTCCATCTCTCTCTCACACACACACTTTGTGAATCTCTCCCTCACACACACTCTGTCCATCTCTCACACACACACTCTGTCCATCCCTCTCTCTCACACACCCTGTCCATCTCTATCTCACACACACTCTGTCCATCTCTCTCACACACACACTATCCCTCACACACACACTCTGTCCATCTCTCTCTCACACACACCCTGTCCATCTCTCTCTCTCACACACGCCCTGTCCATCTCTCTCTCTCACACACACACACTCTGTCCATCTGTCTCAAACACACACACACCCTGTCCATCTCTCTCTCACACACACCCTATCCATCTCTCTCTCACACACTCTGTCCATCTCTCTCTCTCTCAGACACACACCCTGTCCATCTCTATCTCACACACACTCTGTCCATCTCACACACACACTCTGTCCATCTCTCTCTCTCACACACACACTCTGTCCATCTCTCTCAAACACACACACACCCTGTCCATCTCTCGCACACTCTGTCCATCTCTCTCTCACACACACCTTGTCCATATCTCTCTCTCACACACATACACCCTGTCCATCTGTCTCTCATGCACACACTCTATCTGTCTCTCTCACACACACACACCCTGTCCATCTCTATCTCACACACACTCTGTCCATCTCTCTCTCTCTCACACACACTCTGTCCATCTCTCTCTCACACACACCGTGTCCATCTCTCTCTCACACACACCCTGTCCATATCTCTCTCTCACACGCACACACCCTGTCCATCTCTCTCTCTCTCAGACACACACTCTGTCCATCTCTCTCAAACACACACACACCCTGTCCATCTCTCTCTCACACACACCCTGTCCATCTCTATATCACACACACTCTGTCCATCTCTCTCTGTCTCACACACACTCTGTCCATCTGTCTCTCACACGCACACACCCTGTCCATCTCTATCTCACACACACCCTGTCCATCTCTATCTCACACACACCCTGTCCATCTCTCTCTCACACACACTCTGTCCATCTATCTGTCAAACACACACACACCCTGTCCATCTCTCTTTCACACACACTCTGTCCATCTCTCTCTCACACACATCCTGTCCATTTCTCTCTCTCACACACTCTGTTCATTTCTCTCTCAAACACACTCTGTCCATCTCTCTCTCACACACACACTCTGTCCATCTCTCACACACACACTCTGTCCATCTCTCTCAAACACACACACACCCTGTCCATCTCTGTCTCACACACACTCTGTCCATCTCTCTCTCACACACACTCTGTCCATCTCTCTCTCACATACACACCCTGTCCATCTCTCTCTCTCTCACATACAACCTGTCCATCTCTCTCTCTCTCACACACACACACCCTGTCCATCTCTCTCTCGCACACACACTCTGTGAATCTCTCCCTCACACACACTCTGTCCATCTCTCACACACACACTCTGTCCATCCCTCTCTCTCACACACCCTGTCCATCTCTATCTCACACACACTCTGTCCATCTCTCTCACACACACACTATCCCTCACACACACACTCTGTCCATCTCTCTCTCACACACACCCTGTCCATCTCTCTATCTCACAAACGCCCTGTCCATCTCCCTCTCTCACACACACACTCTGTCCATCTGTCTCAAACACACACACACCCTGTCCATCTCTCTCTCACACACACCCTGTCCATCTCTCTCTCACACACTCTGTCCATCTCTCTCTCTCTCAGACACACACTCTGTCCATCTCTCTCAAACACACACACACCCTGTCCATCTCTCTCTCACACACTGTGTCCATCTCTCTCTCACACACACCCTGTCCATCTCTCTCTCTCACACACTCTGTCTATCTCTCTCTCTCTAACACACACACTCTGTCCATCTCTCACACACTCTGTCCATCTCTCTCTCACACACACCCTGTCCATATCTCTCTCACACACACAGAGACCCTGTCCATCTCTCTCTCTCTCAGACACACACTCTATCTGTCTCTCTCACACACACACACACCCTGTCCATCTCTCTCTCACATACACCCTGTCCATCTCTATCTCACACACTCCCAGTCCATCATTATCTCACACACACTCTGTCCATCTCTCTCTCTCACACACACTCTGTCCATCTCTCTCAAACGCACACACACCGTGTCCATCTCTCTCTCACACACACTCTGTCCATCTCTCTCTCTCACACACACTCTGTCCATCTCTCTCAAACGCACACACACCGTGTCCATCTCTCTCTCACACACACTCTGTCCATCTCTCTCTCTGTCACACAAACACTCTGTCTATCTCTCTCTCTCTAACACACACACTCTGTCCATCTCTCTCAAACACAAACACACCCTGTCCATCTCTCTCTCTCACACACACACACTCTGACCATCTCTCTCTCTCACACACCCTGTCCATCTCTCTCTCTCACACTCTGTCCATCTCTCTCTCTCTCACACACTCACTCTGTCCATCTCTCTCAAACACACACACACCCTGTCCATCACTCTCTCACACACTCTGTCCATCTCTCTCTCACACAAACCCTGTCCATACCTCTCTCACACACACACGCTGTCCATCTCTCTCTCACGCACACACTCTATCTGTCTCTCTCACACACACACACCCCCTGTCCATCTCTCTCTCACACACACCCTGTCCATCTCTATCTCACACACACTCTGTCCATCTCTCACACACACACTCTGTCCAACTCTCTTTCACACACACACCCTGTCCATCTCTCTCTCTCAGACACTCTGTCTATCTCTCTCTCTCTAACACACACACTCTGTCCATCTCTCTCAAACACACACACACTGTCCATCTCTCTCTCTCACACACACACACTCTGTCCATCCCTCTGAAATACACACACACCCTGTCCATCTCTCTCACACAGACTCTGTCCATCTCTCTCTCACACACACACTCTGTCCATACCTCTCAAACACACACACACCCTGTCAATCTCTCTCTCACACACACTCTGTTCATCTCTCTCTCACACACATCCTGTCCATCTCTCTCTCTCACACACTCTGTGCATCTCTCTCTCACACACAGCCTGCCCATATCTCTCTCCCTCACACACACTCTGTCCACCTCTCTCTCACACACACCTTGTCCATCTCTCTCACACACACTCTGTCCATCTCTCTCTCTCACACAGAGCCTGTCCATCTCTCTCTCATACACACTCTGTCCATCTATCTGTCAAACACACACACACCCTGTCCATCTCTCTTTCACACACACTGTCCATCTCTCTCTCACACACATCCTGTCCATTTCCCTCTCTCACACACTCTGTTCATTTCTCTCTCTCACACACTCTGTTCATTTCTCTCTCACACACACTCTGCCCATCTCTCACACACACACCCTGTCCATCTCTATCTCACACACACCCTGTCCATCTCTCTCTCACACACACTCTGTCCATCTATCTGTCAAACACACACACACCCTGTCCATCTCTCTTTCACACACACTCTGTCCATCTCTCTCTCACACACATCCTGTCCATTTCTCTCTCTCACACACTCTGTTCATTTCTCTCTCAAACACACTCTGTCCATCTCTCTCTCACACACACACTCTGTCCATCTCTCACACACACACTCTGTCCATCTCTCTCAAACACACACACACCCTGTCCATCTCTGTCTCACACACATTCTGTCCATCTCTCTCTCACACACACTCTGTCCATCTCTCTCTCACATACACACCCTGTCCATCTCTCTCTCTCTCACATACAACCTGTCCATCTCTCTCTCTCTCACACACACACACCCTGTCCATCTCTCTCTCACACACACACTCTGTGAATCTCTCCCTCACACACACTCTGTCCATCTCTCACACACACACTCTGTCCATCCCTCTCTCTCACACACCCTGTCCATCTCTATCTCACACACACTCTGTCCATCTCTCTCACACACACACTATCCCTCACACACACACTCTGTCCATCTCTCTCTCACACACACCCTGTCTATCTCTCTATCTCACACACGCCCTGTCCATCTCCCTCTCTCACACACACACTCTGTCCATCTGTCTCAAACACACACACACCCTGTCCATCTCTCTCTCACACACACCCTGTCCATCTCTCTCTCACACACTCTGTCCATCTCTCTCTCTCTCAGACACACACTCTGTCCATCTCTCTCAAACACACACACACCCTGTCCATCTCTCTCTCACAGACTGTGTCCATCTCTCTCTCACACACACCCTGTCCATATCTCTCTCACACACACACACCCTGTCCATCTCTCTCTCTCACACACTCTGTTTATCTCTCTCTCTCTAACACACACACTCTGTCCATCTCTCTCAAACACAAACACACCCTGTCCATCTCTCTCTCTCACACACACACACCCTGTCCATCTCTCACACACTCTGTCCATCTCTCTCTCACACACACCCTGTCCATATCTCTCTCACACACACAGAGACCCTGTCCATCTCTCTCTCTCTCAGACACACACTCTATCTGTCTCTCTCACACACACACACACCCTGTCCATCTCTCTCTCACACACACACACCCTGTCCATCTCTCTCTCTCTCACACACTCTGTCTGTCTCTCTCTCACACACACACACCCTGTCCATCTCTCACACACTCTGTCCATCTCTCTCTCACACACACCCTGTCCATATCTCTCTCACACACACAGAGACCCTGTCCATCTCTCTCTCTCTCAGACACACACTCTATCTGTCTCTCTCACACACACACACACCCTGTCCATCTCTCTCTCACATACACCCTGTCCATCTCTATCTCACACACTCCAGTCCATCTGTATCTCACACACACTCTGTCCATCTCTCTCTCTCACACACACTCTGTCCATCTCTCTCAAACGCACACACACCGTGTCCATCTCTCTCTCACACACACTCTGTCCATCTCTCTCTCTCACACACACTCTGTCCATCTCTCTCAAACGCACACACACCGTGTCCATCTCTCTACAACACACACTCTGTCCATCTCTCTCTCTGTCACACACTCTGTCTATCTCTCTCTCTCTAACACACACACTCTGTCCATCTCTCTCAAACACAAACACACCCTGTCCATCTCTCTCTCTCACACACACACACTCTGACCATCTCTCTCTCTCACACACCCTGTCCATCTCTCTCTCTCACACTCTGTCCATCTCTCTCTCTCTCACACACACACTCTGTCCATCTCTCTCTCACACAAACCCTGTCCATACCTCTCTCACACACACACGCTGTCCATCTCTCTCTCACGCACACACTCTATCTGTCTCTCTGACACACACACACCCCCTGTCCATCTCTCTCTCACACACACCCTGTCCATCTCTATCTCACACACACTCTGTCCATCTCTCACACACACACTCTGTCCAACTCTCTTTCACACACACACCCTGCCCATCTCTCTCTCTCAGACACTCTGTCTATCTCTCTCTCTCTAACACACACACTCTGTCCATCTCTCTCAAACACACAGACACTGTCCATCTCTCTCTCTCACACACACACACTCGGTCCATCCCTCTGAAATACACACACACCCTGTCCATCTCTCTCACACAGACTCTGTCCATCTCTCTCTCACACACACACTCTGTCCATATCTCTCAAACACACACACACCCTGTCCATCTCTCTCTCACACACACTCTGTTCATCTCTCTCTCACACACATCCTGTCCATCTCTCTCTCTCACACACTCTGTTCATCTCTCTCTCACACACACTCTGTCCATCTCTCTCTCACAGACCACCTGTCCATCTCTCTCTCACACACACTCTGTCCATCTCTCTCTCTCTCACACACACACTCTGTCCATCTCTCTCAAACACACACACACCCTGTCCATCTCTCTCTCACATGCTCTGTGCATCTCTCTCTCACACACAGCCTGTCCATATCTCTCTCCCTCACACACACTCTGTCCACCTCTCTCTCACACACACCTTGTCCATCTCTCTCACACACACTCTGTCCATCTCTCTCTCTCACACAGAGCCTGTCCATCTCTCTCTCATACACACTCTGTCCATCTATCTGTCAAACACACACACACCCTGTCCATCTCTCTTTCACACACACTCTGTCCATCTCTCTCTCACACACATCCTGTCCATTTCCCTCTCTCACACACTCTGTTCATTTTTTCTCTCTCACACACTCTGTTCATTTCTCTCTCACACACACTCTGCCCATCTCTCACACACACACTCTGTCCATCTCTCACACACACATTCTGTCCATCTCTCTCAAACACACACACACCCTGTCCATCTCTCTCTCACACACACTCTGTCCATCTCTCTCTCACACACACTCTGTCCATCTCTCTCTCACATACACACCCTGTCCATCTCTCTCTCTCTCTCACACAAACTGTAAATCTCTCTCTCTCTCACACACACACCCTGTCCATCTCTCTCTCACACACATACTCTGTGAATCTCTCCCTCACACACACTCTGTCCATCTCTCACACACACACTCTGTCCATCCCTCTCTCTCACACACCCTGTCCATCACTCTCTCACACACACCCTGTCCATCTCTCTCTCTCACACACGCCCTGTCCATCTCTCTCTCTCACACACACATTCTGTCCATCTGTCTCAAACACACACACACCCTGTCCATCTCTCTCTCACACACACCCTGTCCATCTCTCTCTCACATACACCCTGTCCATCTCTCTCACACACTCTGTCCATCTCTCTCTCTGACACACAGTCTGTCCATCTCTCTCAAACACACACACACCCTGTCCATCTCTTTATCACACACACCCTGTACATCTCTATCTCACACACACCCTGTGCATCTCTCTCTCTCACACTCTGTCCATCTCTGTCTCTCTCACACACACAGTCTGTCCATCTCTCTCAAACACACACACACCCTGTCCATCTCTCTCTCTCACACTGTCCATCTCTCTCTCACACACACCCTATCCATATCTCTCTCACACACACACACACACCCTGTCCATCTCTCTCTCACGCACACACTCTATCTGTCTCTCTAACACACACACACCCTGTCCATCTCTCTCTCACACACTCTGTCAAACTCTCTCTCACACACACACCCTGTCCATCTCTCTCTCTCACACACATCCTGTCCATTTCTCTCTCTCACACACTCTGTTCATTTCTCTCTCAAACACACTCTGTCCATCTCTCTCACACACACACACTCTGTCCATCTCTCACACACACACTCTGTCCATCTCTCTCAAACACACACACACCCTGTCCATCTCTGTCTCACACACACTCTGTCCATCTCTCTCTCACACACACTCTGTCCATCTCTCTCTCACATACACACCCTGTCCATCTCTTTCTCTCTCACATACAACCTGTCCATCTCTCTCTCTCTCACACACACACACCCTGTCCATCTCTCTCTCACACACACACTCTGTGCATCTCTCCCTCACACACACTCTGTCCATCTCTCACACACACACTCTGTCCATCCCTCTCTCTCACACACCCTGTCCATCTCTATCTCACACACACTCTGTCCATCTCTCTCTCACACACACTATCCCTCACACACACACTCTGTCCATCTCTCTCTCACACACACCCTGTCCATCTCTCTCTCTCACACACGCCCTGTCCATCTCCCTCTCTCACACACACCCTGTCCATCTCTCTATCTCACACACGCCCTGTCCATCTCCCTCTCTCACACACACACTCTGTCCATCTGTCTCAAACACACACACACCCTGTCCATCTCTCTCTCACACACACCCTGTCCATCTCTCTCTCACACACTCTGTCCATCTCTCTCTCTCTCAGACACACACTCTGTCCATCTCTCTCAAACACACACACACCCTGTCCATCTCTTTATCGCACATACCCTGTACATCTCTATCTCACACACACTCTGTACATCTCACACACACACTCTGTCCGTCTCTCTCTCTCTCACACACCCTGTCCATCTCTCTCTCTCACACTCTGTCCATCTCTCTCTCACACACACCCTGTCCATATCTCTCTCACACACAGACACCCTGTCCATCTCTCTCTCACGCACACACTCTATCTGTCTCTCTCACACACACACACCCTGTCCATCTCTCTCTCACACACACCCTGTCCATCTCTATCTCACACACGCTCTGTCCATCTCTCACACACACACTCTGTCCAACTCTCTCTCACACACACACCCTGTCCATCTCTCTCTCTCACACACTCTGTCAATCTCTCTCTCTCTAACACACACACTCTGTCCATCTCTCTCAAACACAAACACACCCTGTCCATCTCTCTCTCTCACACACACACACCCTGTCCATCTCTCACACACTCTGTCCATCTCTCTCTCACACACACCCTGTCCATATCTCTCTCACACACACAGAGACCCTGTCCATCTCTCTCTCTCTCAGACACACACTCTATCTGTCTCTCTCACACACACACACACCCTGTCAATCTCTCTCTCTCTCAGACACACACTCTATCTGTCTCTCTCACACACACACACCCTGTCCATCTCTCTCTCACATACACCCTGTCCATCTCTATCTCACACACACCCTGTCCATCTGTATCTCTCTCACACAAACACTCTGTCCATCCCTCTCAAACACACACACACCCTGTCCATCTCTTTATCACACACACCCTGTACATCTCTATCTCACACACACTCTGTCCATCTCACACACACACTCTGACCATCTCTCTCTCTCACACACCCTGTCCATCTCTCTCTCTCACACTCTGTCCATCTCTCTCTCTCTCACACACACACTCTGTCCATCTCTCTCTCACGCACACACTCTATCTGTCTCTCTCACACACACACACCCCCTGTCCATCTCTCTCTCACACACACCCTGTCCATCTCTATCTCACACACACTCTGTCCATCTCTCACACACACACTCTGTCCAACTCTCTTTCACACACACACCCTGTCCATCTCTCTCTCACACACACTCTGTTCATCTCTCTCTCACACACATCCTGTCCATCTCTCTCTCATAAACATCCTGTCCATTTCTCTCTCTCACACACTCTGTTCATTTCTCTCTCACACACACTCTGCCCATCTCTCACACACACACTCTGTCCATCTCTCACACACACACTCTGTCCATCTCTCTCAAACACACACACACCCTGTCCATCTCTCTCTCACACACACTCTGTCCATCTCTCTCTCACACACACTCTGTCCATCTCTCTCTCACATACACACCCTGTCCATCTCTCTCTCTCACACACAACCTGTCCATCTCTCTCTCACACACACCCTGTCCATCTCTATCTCACACACGCTCTGTCCATCTCTCACACACACACTCTGTCCAACTCTCTCTCACACACACACCCTGTCCATCTCTCTCTCTCACACACTCTGTCAATCTCTCTCTCTCTAACACACACACTCTGTCCATCTCTCTCAAACACAAACACACCCTGTCCATCTCTCTCTCTCACACACACACACCCTGTCCATCTCTCACACACTCTGTCCATCTCTCTCTCACACACACCCTGTCCATATCTCTCTCACACACACAGAGACCCTGTCCATCTCTCTCTCTCTCAGACACACACTCTATCTGTCTCTCTCACACACACACACACCCTGTCAATCTCTCTCTCTCTCAGACACACACTCTATCTGTCTCTCTCACACACACACACCCTGTCCATCTCTCTCTCACATACACCCTGTCCATCTCTCTCTCTCACACACACTCTGTCCATCTCTCTCAAACGCACACACACCGTGTCCATCTCTCTCTCACACACACTCTGTCCATCTCTCTCTCTCTCACGCAAACACTCTGTCCATCCCTCTCAAACACACACACACCCTGTCCATCTCTTTATCACACACACCCTGTACATCTCTATCTCACACACACTCTGTCCATCTCACACACACACTCTGACCATCTCTCTCTCTCACACACCCTGTCCATCTCTCTCTCTCACACTCTGTCCATCTCTCTCTCTCTCACACACACACTCTGTCCATCTCTCTCTCACGCACACACTCTATCTGTCTCTCTCACACACACACACCCCCTGTCCATCTCTCTCTCACACACACCCTGTCCATCTCTATCTCACACACACTCTGTCCATCTCTCACACACACACTCTGTCCAACTCTCTTTCACACACACACCCTGTCCATCTCTCTCTCACACACACTCTGTTCATCTCTCTCTCACACACATCCTGTCCATCTCTCTCTCACACACATCCTGTCCATCTCTCTCTCTCACATACTCTGTTCATCTCTCTCTCACACACACTCTGTCCATCTCTCTCTTACACACACTCTGTCCATCTCTCTCTCTCTCACACACACACTCTGTCCATCTCTCTCAAACACACACACACCCTGTCCATCTCTCTCTCACATGCTCTGTGCATCTCTCTCTCACACACAGCCTGTCCATATCTCTCTCCCTCACACACACTCTGTCCACCTCTCTCTCACACACACCTTGTCCATCTCTCTCACACACACTCTGTCCATCTCTCTCTCTCACACAGAGCCTGTCCATCTCTCTCTCACACACACTCTGTCCATCTATCTGTCAAACACACACACACCCTGTCCATCTCTCTTTCACACACACTCTGTCCATCTCTCTCTCATACACATCCTGTCCATTTCTCTCTCTCACACACTCTGTTCATTTCTCTCTCACACACACTCTGCCCATCTCTCACACACACACTCTGTCCATCTCTCACACACGCACTCTGTCCATCTCTCTCAAACACACACACACCCTGTCCATCCCTCTCTCTCACACACCCTGTCCATCACTCTCTCACACACACCCTGTCCATCTCTCTCTCTCACACACGCCCTGTCCATCTCTCTCTCTCACACACACATTCTGTCCGTCTGTCTCAAACACACACACACACCCTGTCCATCTCTCTCTCACACACACCCTGTCCATCTCTCTCTCTCACACACGCCCTGTCCATCTCTCTCTCTCACACACACATTCTGTCCATCTGCCTCAAACAGACACACACCCTGTCCATCTCTCTCTCACACACACCCTGTCCATCTCTCTCTCACATACACCCTGTCCATCTCTCTCTCACACACTCTGTCCATCTCTCTCTCACACACACCCTGTCCATCTCTCTCTCACGCACACACTCTATCTGTCTCTCTCACACACACACACCCTGTCCATCTCTATCTCACACACACCCTGTCCATCTCTCACACACACAATCTGTCCAACTCTCTCTCACACACACACCCTGTCCATATCTCTCTCACACACACAGAGACCCTGTCCATCTCTCTCTCTCTCAGACACACACTCTATCTGTCTCTCTCACACACACACACACCCTGTCAATCTCTCTGTCTCTCAGACACACACTCTATCTGTCTCTCTCACACACACACACCCTGTCCATCTCTCTCTCACATACACCCTGTCCATCTCTATCTCACACACACCCTGTCCATCTGTATCTCACACACACTCTGTCCATCTCTCTCTCTCACACACACTCTGTCCATCTCTCTCAAACACACACACACCGTGTCCATCTCTCTCTCACACACACTCTGACCATCTCTCTCTCTCTAACACACCCTGTCCATCTCTCTCTCTCACACTCTGTCCATCTCTCTCTCTCTCACACACACACTCTGTCCATCTCTCTCAAACACACACACACCCTGTCCATCACTCTCTCACACACTCTGTCCATCTCTCTCTCACACAAACCCTGTCCATATCTCTTTCACACACACACGCTGTCCATCTCTCTCTCACGCACACACTCCATCTGTCTCTCTCTCTCACACACACCCTGTCCATCTCTCTCTCTCACACACGCCCTGTCCATCTCTCTCTCTCACACACACATTCTGTCCATCTGCCTCAAACAGACACACACCCTGTCCATCTCTCTCTCACACACACCCTGTCCATCTCTCTCTCACATACACCCTGTCCATCTCTCTCTCACACACTCTGTCCATCTCTCTCTCACACACACCCTGTCCATCTCTCTCTCACGCACACACTCTATCTGTCTCTCTCACACACACACACCCTGTCCATCTCTATCTCACACACACCCTGTCCATCTCTCACACACACAATCTGTCCAACTCTCTCTCACACACACACCCTGTCCATATCTCTCTCACACACACAGAGACCCTGTCCATCTCTCTCTCTCTCAGACACACACTCTATCTGTCTCTCTCACACACACACACACCCTGTCAATCTCTCTGTCTCTCAGACACACACTCTATCTGTCTCTCTCACACACACACACCCTGTCCATCTCTCTCTCACATACACCCTGTCCATCTCTATCTCACACACACCCTGTCCATCTGTATCTCACACACACTCTGTCCATCTCTCTCTCTCACACACACTCTGTCCATCTCTCTCAAACACACACACACCGTGTCCATCTCTCTCTCACACACACTCTGACCATCTCTCTCTCTCTAACACACCCTGTCCATCTCTCTCTCTCACACTCTGTCCATCTCTCTCTCTCTCACACACACACTCTGTCCATCTCTCTCAAACACACACACACCCTGTCCATCACTCTCTCACACACTCTGTCCATCTCTCTCTCACACAAACCCTGTCCATATCTCTTTCACACACACACGCTGTCCATCTCTCTCTCACGCACACACTCCATCTGTCTCTCTCTCTCACACACACCCTGTCCATCTCTATCTCACACACACTCTGTCCATCTCTCACACACCCACTCTGTCCAACTCTCTTTCACACACACACCCTGTCCATCTCTCTCTCTCACACACTCTGTCTATCTCTCTCTCTCTAACACACACACTCTGTCCATCTCTCTCAAACACACACACACTGTCCATCTCTCTCTCTCACACACACACACTCTGTCCATCCCTCTCAAATACACACACACCCTGTCCATATTTCTCACACAGACTCTGTCCATCTCTCTGTCACACACACACTCTGTCCATATCTCTCAAACACACACACACCCTGTCCATCTCTCTCTCACACACACTCTGTTCATCTCTCTCTCACACACATCCTGTCCATCTCTCTCTCTCACACACTCTGTTCATCTCTCTCTCACACACACTCTGTCCATCTCTCTCTCACAGACCACCTGTCCATCTCTCTCTCACACACACTCTGTCCATCTCTCTCTCTCTCACACACACACTCTGTCCATCTCTCTCAAACACACACACACCCTGTCCATCTCTCTCTCACATGCTCTGTGCATCTCTCTCTCACACACAGCCTGTCCATATCTCTCTCCCTCACACACACTCTGTCCACCTCTCTCTCACACACACCTTGTCCATCTCTCTCACACACACTCTGTCCATCTCTCTCTCTCACACAGAGCCTGTCCATCTCTCTCTCACACACACTCTGTCCATCTCTCTCTCACACACATCCTGTCCATTTCTCTCTCTCACACACTCTGTTCATTTCTCTCTCACACACACTCTGCCCATCTCTCACACACACACTCTGTCCATCTCTCACACACACACTCTGTCCATCTCTCTCAAACACACACACACCCTGTCCATCTCTCTCTCACACACACTCTGTCCATCTCTCTCTCACATACACACCCTGTCCATCTCTCTCTCTCTCACACACAACCTGTCCATCTCTCTCTCTCTCACACACACACCCTGTCCATCTCTCTCTCACACACATACTCTGTGAATCTCTCCCTGACACACACTCTGTCCATCTCTCACACACACACTCTGTCCATCCCTCTCTCTCACACACCCTGTCCATCACTCTCTCACACACACCCTGTCCATCTCTCTCTCTCACACACGCCCTGTCCATCTCTCTCTCTCACACACACATTCTGTCCATCTGTCTCAAACACACACACACCCTGTCCATCTCTCTCTCACACACACCCTGTCCATCTCTCTCTCTCACACACGCCCTGTCCATCTCTCTCTCTCACACACACATTCTGTCCATCTGTCTCAAACAGACACACACCCTGTCCATCTCTCTCTCACACACACCCTGTCCATCTCTCTCTCACATACACCCTGTCCATCACTCTCTCACACACTCTGTCCATCTCTCTCTCTGACACACACTCTGTCCATCTCTCTCAAACACACACACACCCTGTCCATCTCTTTATCACACACACCCTGTACATCTCTATCTCACACACACCCTGTGCATCTCTCTCTCTCACACTCTGTCCATCTATGTCTATCTCACACACATAGTCTGTCCATCTCTCTCAAACACACACACACCCTGTCCATCTCTCTCTCACACACTCTGTCCATCTCTCTCTCACACACACCCTGTCCATATCTCTCTCACACACACACACACACCCCGTCCATCTCTCTCTCACGCACACACTCTATCTGTCTCTCTCACACACACACCCTGTCCATCTCTCTCTCTCACACACTCTGTCTATCTCTCTCTCTCTAACACACACACTCTGTCCATCTCTCTCAAACACACACACACCCTGTCCATCTCTCTCTCACACACACCCTGTCCATATCTCTCTCACATACACACACACCCTGTCCATCTGTCTCTCATGCACACACTCTATCTGTCTGTCTCACACACACACCCTGTCCATCTCTATCTCACACACATCCTGTCCATCTCTCTCTCTCTCACACACACTCTGTCCATCTCTCTCTCTCACGCACACACCCTGTCCATCTCTATCTCACACACACCCTGCCCATCTCTATCTCACACACACTCTGTCCATCTCTCTCTCTCTCACACACACACTCTGTCCATCTCTCTCAAACGCACACACACCGTGTCCATCTCTCTCTCACACACACCCTGTCCATCTCTATCTCACAAACACTCTGTCCATCTCTCTCTCTCACACACACACACTATGTCCATCTCTCTCAAATACACATACTCCCTGTCCATCTCTATCTCACACACACTCTGTCCATCTCTCTCTCTCTCGCACACACACACTCTGTCCATCTCTCTCAAACACACACACACCCTGTCCATCTCTCTCTCTCACACTCTGTCCATCTCTCTCTCTCTCACACACACAATCTGTCCATCTCTCTCAAACACACACACACCCTGTCCATCTCTCTCTCACACACTCTGTCCATCTCTCACACACACCCTGTCCATATCTCTCTCACACACACACACACCCAGTCCATCTCTCTCTCACGCACACACTCTATCTGTCTCTCTCACACACACACACGCACCCTGTCCATCTCTCTCTCACACACACATTCTGTCCATCTGTCTCAAACACACACACACCCTGTCCATCTCTCTCTCACACACACCCTGTCCATCTCTCTCTCTCACACACGCCCTGTCCATCTCTCTCTCTCACACACACATTCTGTCCATCTGTCTCAAACAGACACACACCCTGTCCATCTCTCTCTCACACACACCCTGTCCATCTCTCTCTCACATACATCCTGTCCATCTCTCTCTCACACACTCTGTCCATCTCTCTCTCACACACACCCTGTCCATATCTCTCTCACACACACACACCCTGTCCATCTCTCTCTCACGCACACACTCTATCTGTCTCTCTCACACACACACACCCTGTCCATCTCTCTCTCACACACACCCTGTCCATCTCTATCTCACACACGCTCTGTCCATCTCTCACACACACACTCTGTCCAACTCTCTCTCACACACACACCCTGTCCATCTCTCTCTCTCACACACTCTGTCTATCTCTCTCTCTCTAACACACACACTCTGTCCATCTCTCTCAAATACAAACACACCCTGTCCATCTCTCTCTCTCACACAGACACACCCTGTCCATCTCTCACACACTCTGTCCATCTCTCTCTCACACACACCCTGTCCATATCTCTCTCACACACACAGAGACCCTGTCCATCTCTCTCTCTCTCAGACACACACTCTATCTGTCTCTCTCACACACACACACACCCTGTCAATCTCTCTCTCTCTCAGACACACACTCTATCTGTCTCTCTCACACACACACACCCTGTCCATCTCTCTCTCACACACAGCCTGTCCATATCTCTCTCCCTCACACACACTGTCCACCTCTCTCTCACACACACCTTGTCCATCTCTCTCACACACACTCTGTCCATCTCTCTCTCTCACACAGAGCCTGTCCATCTCTCTCTCACACACACTCTGTCCATCTCTCTCTCACACACATCCTGTCCATTTCTTTCTCTCACACACTCTGTTCATTTCTCTCTCACACACACTCTGCCCATCTCTCACACACACACTCTGTCCATCTCTCTCAAACACACACACACCCTGTCCATCTCTCTCTCACACACACTCTGTCCATCTCTCTCTCACATACACACCCTGTCCATCTCTCTCTCTCTCACACACAACCTGTCCATCTCTCTCTCTCTCACACACACACCCTGTCCATCTCTCTCTCACATACACACCCTGTCCATCTCTCTCTCTCTCTCACACACAACCTGTCCATCTCTCTCTCTCTCACACACACACCCTGTCCATCTCTCTCTCACACACATACTCTGTGAATCTCTCCCTCACACACACTCTGTCCATCTCTCACACACACACTCTGTCCATCCCTCTCTCTCACACACCCTGTCCATCACTCTCTCACACACACCCTGTCCATCTCTCTCTCTCACACACGCCCTGTCCATCTCTCTCTCTCACACACACATTCTGTCCATCTGTCTCAAACAGACACACACCCTGTCCATCTCTCTCTCACACACACCCTGTCCATCTCTCTCTCACATACACCCTGTCCATCTCTCTCTCACACACTCTGTCCATCTCTCTCTCTGACACACACTCTGTCCATCTCTCTCAAACACACACACACCCTGTCCATCTCTTTATCACATACACCCTGTACATCTCTATCTCACACACACCCTGTGCATCTCTCTCTCTCACACTCTGTCCATCGATGTCTCTCTCACACACACAGTCTGTCCATCTCTCTCAAACACACACACACCCTGTCCATCTCTCTCTCACACACTCTGTCCATCTCTCTCTCACACACACCCTGTCCATATCTCTCTCACACACACACACACACCCTGTCCATCTCTCTCTCACGCACACACTCTATCTGTCTCTCTCACACACACAGACCCTGTCCATCTCTCTCTCACACACTCTGTCAAACTCTCTCTCACACACACACCCTGTCCATCTCTCTCTCTCACACACTCTGTCTATCTCTCTCTCTCTAACACACACACTCTGTCCATCTCTCTCAAACACACACACACCCTGTCCATCTCTCTCTCACACACACCCTGTCCATATCTCTCTCACATACACACACACCCTGTCCATCTGTCTCTCATGCACACACTCTATCTGTCTCTCTCACATACACACCCTGTCCATCTCTATCTCACACACATCCTGTCCATCTCTCTCTCTCTCACACACACTCTGTCCATCTCTCTCTCTCTCACACACACACCCTGTCCATCTCTATCTCACACACACTCTGTCCATCTCTCTCTCTCTCACACACACACTCTGTCCATCTCTCTCAAACGCACACACACCGTGTCCATCTCTCTCTCACACACACCCTGTCCATCTCTATCTCACAAACACTCTGTCCATCTCTCTCTCTCACACACACACACTATGTCCATCTCTCTCAAATACACATACTCCCTGTCCATCTCTATCTCACACACACTCTGTCCATCTCTCTCTCTCTCGCACACACACACTCTGTCCATCTCTCTCAAACACACACACACTCTGTCCATCTCTCTCTCTCACACTCTGTGCATCTCTCTCTCTCTCACACACACCCTGTCCATCTCTATCTCACACACACTCTGTCCATCTCTCACACACACACTCTGTCCAACTCTCTCTCACAGACACACCCTGTCCATCTCTCTCTAACCCACACATTCTGTCCATCTCTCTCAAACACACACACACCATGTCCATCTCTCTCTCACACACACACACTGTCCATCTCTCTCTCTCTCACACACACACTCTGTCCATCCCTCTCAAATACACACACACCCTGTCCATCTCTATCTCACACACACTCTGTTCATCTCTCTCTCTCTCTCACACACACTCTGTCCGTCTCTATCTCACACACACCCTGTCCATCTCTATCTCACACACACTCTGTCCATCTCTCTCTCTCACACACGCACACTATGTCCATCTCTCACAAATACACACACACCCTGTCCATCTCTCTCTCACGCACACACTCTATCTGTCTCACACACACACACCCTGTCCATCTCTCTCTCACACACACCCTGTCCTTCTCTATCTCACACACACTCTGTCCATCTCTCTCTCTCAGACACACCCTGTCTATTTCTCACTCACACACACTCTCTGTCCATCTCTCTCAAACACACACACACCCTGTCCATCTCTCTCTCTCACACAACCTGTCCATCACTCTCTCACACACACTCCGTTCATCTCTCTCTCACACATATGATGTCCATCTCTCTCTCACACACACTCTGTCCATCTCTCTCTCTCCCTCACACACACACTCTGTCCATCTCTCTCAAACACAGACACACCCTGTCCATCTCTCTCTCACACACACTATCCCTCACACCCACTCTGTCCATCTCTCTCTCACACACACCCTGTCCATCTCTCTCACACACGCCCTGTCCATCTCTCTCTCTCACACACACACTCTGTCCATCTGTCTCAAACACACACACACCCTGTCTATCTCTCTCTCACATACACCCTGTCCATCTCTCTCTCACACACTCTGTCCATCTCTCTCTCTCTCAGACACACACTCTGTCCATCTCTCTCAAACACACACACAACCTGTCTATCTCTATCTCACACACACTCTGTCCATCTCTCTCAAACACACACACACCCTGTCCATCTCTTTATCACACACACCCTGTACATCTCTATCTCACACACTCTGTCCATCTCACACACACACGCTGTCCATCTGTCTCTCTCACACTCTGTCCATCTCTCTGTCTCACACACACACACTCTGTCCATCTCTCTGAAACACACACACACCCTGTCCATCTCTCTCTCACACACTCTGTCCATCTCTCTCTCACACACACACACCCTGTCCATCTCTCTCTCTCAGACACACCCTGTCCATCTCTCTCTCACACACACTCTGTCCATCTCTCTCTCTCTCACACACACAGTCTGTCCATCCCTCTCTTTCAGGCACCCTGTCCATCTCTCTCACACACACACAGTGTTCATCTCTCTTTCTCAGACACACATTCTGTCCATCTCTCTCAAAGACACACACACCCTGTCCATCTCTCTCTCACACACACCCTGTCCATCTCTCTCTCTCCCTCACACACACACTCTGTCCATCTCTCTCAAACACAGACACACCCTGTCCATCTCTCTCTCACACACACTATCCCTCACACCCACTCTGTCCATCTCTCTCTCACACACACCCTGTCCATCTCTCTCACACACGCCCTGTCCATCTCTCTCTCTCACACACACACTCTGTCCATCTGTCTCAAACACACACACACCCTGTCTATCTCTCTCTCACATACACCCTGTCCATCTCTCTCTCACACACTCTGTCCATCTCTCTCTCTCTCAGACACACACTCTGTCCATCTCTCTCAAACACACACACAACCTGTCTATCTCTATCTCACACACACTCTGTCCATCTCTCTCAAACACACACACACCCTGTCCATCTCTTTATCACACACACCCTGTACATCTCTATCTCACACACTCTGTCCATCTCACACACACACGCTGTCCATCTGTCTCTCTCACACTCTGTCCATCTCTCTCTCTCTCACACACACACTCTGTCCATCTCTCTGAAACACACACACACCCTGTCCATCTCTCTCTCACACACTCTGTCCATCTCTCTCTCACACACACACACCCTGTCCATCTCTCTCTCTCAGACACACCCTGTCCATCTCTCTCTCACACACACTCTGTCCATCTCTCTCTCTCTCACACACACAGTCTGTCCATCCCTCTCTTTCAGGCACCCTGTCCATCTCTCTCACACACACACAGTGTTCATCTCTCTCTCTCAGACACACATTCTGTCCATCTCTCTCAAACACACACACACCCTGTCCATCTCTCTCTCACACACACCCTGTCCATCTCTCTCTCACGCACACACTCTATCTGTCTCACACACACACACCCTGTCCATCTCTCTCTCACACACACCCTGTCCTTCTCTATCTCACACACACTCTGTCCATCTCTCTCTCTCAGACACACCCTGTCTATTTCTCACTCACACACACTCTCTGTCCATCTCTCTCAAACACACACACACCCTGTCCATCTCTCTCTCTCACACAACCTGTCCATCACTCTCTCACACACACTCCGTTCATCTCTCTCTCACACATATGATGTCCATCTCTCTCTCACACACACTCTGTCCATCTCTCTCTCTCCCTCACACACACACTCTGTCCATCTCTCTCAAACACAGACACACCCTGTCCATCTCTCTCTCACACACACTATCCCTCACACCCACTCTGTCCATCTCTCTCTCACACACACCCTGTCCATCTCTCTCACACACGCCCTGTCCATCTCTCTCTCTCACACACACACTCTGTCCATCTGTCTCAAACACACACACACCCTGTCTATCTCTCTCTCACATACACCCTGTCCATCTCTCTCTCACACACTCTGTCCATCTCTCTCTCTCTCAGACACACACTCTGTCCATCTCTCTCAAACACACACACAACCTGTCTATCTCTATCTCACACACACTCTGTCCATCTCTCTCAAACACACACACACCCTGTCCATCTCTTTATCACACACACCCTGTACATCTCTATCTCACACACTCTGTCCATCTCACACACACACGCTGTCCATCTGTCTCTCTCACACTCTGTCCATCTCTCTGTCTCACACACACACACTCTGTCCATCTCTCTGAAACACACACACACCCTGTCCATCTCTCTCTCACACACTCTGTCCATCTCTCTCTCACACACACACACCCTGTCCATCTCTCTCTCTCAGACACACCCTGTCCATCTCTCTCTCACACACACTCTGTCCATCTCTCTCTCTCTCACACACACAGTCTGTCCATCCCTCTCTTTCAGGCACCCTGTCCATCTCTCTCACACACACACAGTGTTCATCTCTCTTTCTCAGACAC